>NC_045176.1:11215103-11230103 GCF_900700415.2 Clupea harengus
GAGACAGTAAGACTGAGAAAGAGCTCATGCAGAAGAAATAAAAGAGACGCTGATTGGATCAGTGTAAGGAGGGACGAGTGTAACCTCTGCTGGTTTGAGGTGGGTGCGCAGGTGGATGGTGAGTCTTGGGTGTTAAGGGGCCATTTTGGCTCTGGTCCCCACCCCTCAGATGCCTCACATTTCAGGCTATAATGAGCGACTGGGTTAGAAGCGCTAAACACATTAATATTTCTTAATGGTAATAATCATTATGCCATAAGCACCTTCCCCTGAAGTGGGCCAGTGTTGGGGGGGGGGGGGGGGGGGACTTGTCGTAGTAGCACTGTCATTAAGGCAAAACAGACATTATGGCTTTTGTTCTAATAGCCAGGCCACAAAAGGCTCAAAGACAATGGGGGCTAAGGGTAATTACATCAACCTACACAGAATATTTTTCATTTTAGAGGTTTTTCATTTGGTTGCACTTTGAGAGAAAAGAAACAGTAATTAAAACATGTTATTTTTTATTAACATGTCAGATGCCATATGACTACAAATTGTGTTCAAGTTGGTTAAGAGGAAGAACAATCAGCTACATTTAACGTCAATGAAAACATAAGACACAGCGTGCTCTTGCAAAATGTTAATGACAGTGGTAAGTATGATCAGACAAAGATGTTTTCCAAATCAAACGTGTGATGCACGCACCCCCCCCCCCCCTTCACACTACTTGACAGAACAATGAGCTCAGCAGCTTAGCGGCTTTGTTCCAGCGCATGTGTGAACGGACTGAGAAAGTTTGGAGAAGCAGCGGCCATAACACTCAGAGAAAGCCTTTTAGTTCCTCACTCCAGTGCACCATTTCTGCCTGCTGTCTCTCTCAGACCTCTCGTCTCTGGTCCCTCTCCCCGTCCCCACTCCAACCCCACCCCACCCCCACCCCCCTGCTCCACTGGGTACATGCTCCGCGGTGTTTCACGTGAACCGCCGCCTCATTTAATATAACTGTCAGTGTTGGCATATCACAAGCCATTATCTGTCTCCTCCACGTTCATTATTGAAGCTAATGATCTGTTGTCCTCTCGGCTCCCCATTGAAAGAGGACTACATTAAAAGTCTCTTACTAAGTTAATTAGTAATTATAAACGTTAAAGATTAATCAGTGGAAGAGTGGCTTAAGGTTTACGTCTCCTGGTGCAGGGGGGGACAAATGGAAAGACAAAAGAGCCACGTCGCCTCGATGTTCAAAACGAACTCTAATGCTCTGGGTGGAATGAGAAAGGGAAGGAGGAGGAACTGGAAAACTGTACTTGGAAACACAGTTCTTTTTTGTCTGAGTGAGTGAGTGTGCATGCAAGTGTGTGTGCACGTGTGCGTGTGGGTGCGTGTGTGTGTGTGTGTGTGTCATGCATGCAAGTTGGAGAATGTGTCTGCATGATTTCCTCAATAATTGAAGACAAGAAATTACATGATACAATAAAGTGTAATGTTTCACTGAAGTGTGAACTCCTTTGATGTTCTCTTACTATAAAACTGTATTTTAACTGTTGATTAATGCAGAAATGTTTTCAACAAAAAAAAACAGACAGAAAAAGCAGGCAGTACAAAAAAACATCCTTTGTGCACAAGCGCAAACACATATGCGACAGCCGCTGTCGTGCACCAGGCGTGCACGCAAACACACATCTTGACTTCGAGAGATCCACGGCACCCCTGTCATCTTCAACCAAAAGCCACATTAAAACTGCAACAGAACAAACAGACACAACAACCCCCTCCGTCATCAGCAATGAGCTGATTTTACAGCCCGGCACTCCCTACCATGATGCAACCTGGCACACACCATGCATGGGCTGCTCGCCTCGCCTTCCACTGCAATTGCGGTGCAATTAAAACCATGATGAAAACGCATCGTCTGCATTCAAAAACTTAGCAAAGACCGAACTGAGACGTTTCCACTTCACACACGTGCAGAGATTTCATTAGCACGTCTCCGATCAGCAATCAGCATTGCGGCTTTTGTGGCTGCAGGAAGCGTAGCACTCTGCGTGCGAGTCTCTGTCTGTGTGTGTGTGTGTGTGTGTGTGTGTGTGTGTGTGTGTGGGTGAGTTTCCCTCTGTACCCCATGTGTGTATAGCATGTGCCGAGCAGGGCCTGAGGCTCAGGAAAGGGGACAGAGCTGGCAGTCTGCCGCATCTGAGAGGTCAAGAAAGCACATACACACATGCTGCACACACACACGCTCATCACATACATACGCTAGCCAGCAGAGAATGTTTAGGCAGTGGGGAGGCGTTCATTGTTATAGATCGCTATTGTATACCCAAACACATGAAACTACAGTCCTTTGTTTATGGGTTTCTACTGGAGTCATATATCATGGGACTAAAACTGAAAAAGTAAGGACCACCTTTGTATTAACGATGTTCCTTATTGGGCATGAAATCTGAGTCTAAAGTGTTTCAGTGTCTCTTCTCTTCTCTTTTTTCCCAGTGTAGTCAGTTTCACAAAATTCTTATGAAGCGAGGGGAAGAAGAGTCATGTCAATGAGTTTCATATAAAATGAGTGATATCAATCATCTGTCTTCAACCGGATTAAAGTCATGAACTGTGACATTATTGATCAAGATCCTGCCGCCAGCGCTCTCTTTTTAAAAGGTAAAGAAAGGATGCCCACTCATTTGACCTCTTGAACGACTGCTTTACTACACATCTGTTCACAGGACTCTAAAGATGAGACGACAACAACGGCACGAAAAAAAAAATGGTGCCACTTGAAGTGGATGCAATGAGAAGTGGAACGGGGAGGGGTTGTGGTGTGAGTGTGGTGGTGGGGTGGGGGGGGTGTGGGGTGGGGTGTGAGTGTGGTGGTGGGGGGGGGGGGGGCTTTGTAGGGGCTGGCCAGTGGCCCGCAGCACCTGAAACCTATTAGAGAGCTTTGGAACATTCCACAGGGTTCCGGCGCGGCGGCCAGAGGGCATGGTAAAGGTCTTCACTGAGAGGGCGGCTAATCAGCAGCCCGTTGCACCGGCCGACCCCGGGGGGCCCGGCAAGGTGAAAAACAAGAGAAGCTGGGGCGGGTGGAGGAGGGGGACAGCGCCGCGTGAAGCCTGCAAACAGCCACAGCCCGCTCGGGTGGAGAAATAAGACAAGCGCAACAGGACAGCCAGATACATGCCTCTGTTTTTTCTTTCTCCCCTCCTCCTCCTCTCTGCTTTTCAAATCCCCTAGAGGTCAGCACTTTTAGTCACGACCGGTGGAACCTCTTTCTCTTGTGTTTATTTATACTAGACCCACCCAGTACATGTACAAGAGTTGGTTCCATCTTATTGACTGAAGCAAAACAGTGTCTCTGTCATACAGTTGTTTTAGGCTGGTGGATTGTGTTGAATTGCATCATTTGCATCAGATGCAAAACACCTCATCCGCATCAACACACATCTCGCCGTTAGCGGTGCCTCGTGGTTTATTGTATTTTTATACGTCGGCTCTACTGGACGGATGCTGCGTTATGGAACGAGCGTCAGCGCCTGCACCGGTGCCGTAGCCTCAATGAGCTCAGTGTCGAGCGTGTGAGTGAGTTTCTCCGGCATGTTCTCTGCGGGCATGGCAGGCCTGAGCAGACAGATGGCGCGGCCCGCTCCCGCGCACTGGCCTCCAGGAGCCCAGCGACTGGCTCTGCCTGCGCTGTTGACCTTGCCGCGGCCAGCCACGCGGGCCTGGCAGCGCGCCGCGCCAACGGGAGGGTGATGAAGTCCAGTGCTGCTCACATTATTATTAAGGCCTCAGTGCTGTGGGAGGGGGGGGGGGGGTCTACAAGGACTGCCCACTGCACTCTTGAGTGTCTCAAACACACACGTGTGTGCAAATGTGAATAAACACACACACACACACACATACAGGTGCATGTCTACATTCTGATTTCTGGTCAATGTAGGATGCTTTTGTAACTCATTTTGGACAAAAGCGTCTGTTAATACCTTCAACCACACCATTATGTTTACATATCTGACAGGTTACAGGTTACAGATTACTTTACAATATCTGAACATGGTCATCGGAAGAGCTAGACCAGCAACGACTGTGATGTATGGGTCCCAGTGACTTCACTGGGGTGGGACAAGCCTTCCACCGAATACTGCTAAGTCAATGGGACTGCATGATTGTGCATTGTGCAATCACAACATATGAGTTCATGGAAGAACCACCTAATTTTTTAAAAAGGGATTTAATTAGTATTTTAGATTAGCTAGCTGACATGCTAGTGGTTATCCTGTATACATTTAATAGCATGCTAAGCTTACAGTTGTTGTGCTAATTGCTACACACAACGATATGTTGACAAAACCCTCTTTTCGCTAGCTGCCATCGCTGCAGGCAGCTAGTCTGCTATGCTAAGCTAAGCTAATGCAGTAGACTATTGTTCCCATGCAGCTACTTAGCTAATAGCTAACATTAGCTAGTCAAGGTGCCAGAGGTGAACACATATCAATAATGATAAAAACTATTGTCTCATTGTATTAATAAAAAATAATACAGATTTTGTAGACATTGAGCTTAATCATTTTCTTGTGTCAAAAGTGTTTAATGAACAATCGTCTTGGCTGGCAAGCTGATGTTAAAGCTGGACAGTGTCACTGACAGTAGGGTAACATATCAGTAGAATCAGTAAACTGATGAGGGTTTTGAGAAAAAACACCATTAATGTTAGTTAAAAAAAATCCCAGTTTATTGATCTCAGTTTGGCTGAAAAACATTAATTGTGGAGAGAGATTTACCTCTCGTACACCTAGTGTCGTACACCTAGTTTTCACAAGTTGGATATTTTGTTTGTTTAATTGTTTGTTGGAGGAGTGGAGGTGGGGAACACTGGTGGTGATGGAGTAAGGGTGATTATTTTGTGTAAGATACTATTAGTATAATTAAAAAAATTATTATTAAGTGAACTATTCATTTAAAAGTATTAACAGACTCAGGCAGCTGACCAACATGAACCTAGTCTCATGTTGCCATGGAGTCATTTTGCTTCATGAGACTAGGTTCATTTTGACCCGCTGACAAGACTCTGTTAACTCAAAACTGTTTAATGTTTACTAGCAAAGAGGACCTATAAAGACTATAAGAACGCTAAAGTGTTCTAATAGGTCCTCTTTTGTTGGTACTAAGACAAGTAATGGACCACGCTTTAACATTCATTCTATTTGTCTGAGAAAGCAGGGTGGCCAGCTCTTGCGCTTTTGCGTGAGACACATGTTTTCATCTCCTGTCTAAAGCTGGCATGAAAAAAAAAAAAAATCCACAACTTCAATGCATCTCACGCCAAAAAATACACCTGTTTTGGTCAATCTCACCAATTCTCACACCAAGTCAGCCTTGAAAGTCTGGAAACTCTAGAAAGCCGATGCACTCGAGAGCCTTTGAATTCAGACATGTACATGTGTAAATTGGTTCGTCAAGTGAAGACTATGCAAGACCGTATTCGCTTTTGCGACTGACGCGAGCTGTCATCGCTGGTGTCATGTCCTGCAGTGCTAGTGCTAAGTGAAACATTAGCCTGTCTCCCTTTCTCTAATCCTCCTCTGGCCACACAACCCTTCGCTGTGGGTGAGGGAGCCAGCGACGGGCGACCCTCCCGAGGCTGGGCTGAGCTTTTGAGAGGAGGTGTGGGTTGCAGCTTTGACCTTTTCGGAAGTCAGGACTGTCTGTTTGCACTGCCCCATCCCCCTTCATCACCCCCCCCCCTCCCCCTCCCCCCCACCCCCTGTATCTGGACCCCCTCTTCTCTGCTCTCCTGCTTAGTAACCCCTGCCGAGGGTAAAAGGCAGTGAGGCAGTGAGGCAGTGAGCTCAGGAGAGAGCGCATGCTTCCCTGGCCTCCGTGACACCTCAGCACCCCTGGAGGCTCAGCACTAGCACAGAGGCTAATTCTGATCATCCACTATTTATGGGGGGTACTTTAGAACAAGGGTTGGCATTAAGGGTGGTAATGCACACGTCCCCCTTTTTCCTGCGTATCAATAAAACATGGCCGGGGCCTCTAGCACAGGAAAGGGACAGGGAGGGAGAGAGAGAGAAGGAGAAAGAGAGCAGAAGTCTCATGCCACCCATTGCACTGCAACAAAAAAGTACAGTGCTCTCTGCGAACAATGGAGTCAAAAAATGGCTGATGCATTAATAATGCAGAGAGATTTTCATAATACTGTACACACGCTGGCACACATACAGAGGTATACTACGCACAGTATAACGGTATGCAATAAAGCTACTTACACTTACAATGTAGTGGGAACAAAGGGAGATCACATCAATTCTGTATGTGAATAACCTAATGGATATCTCTCTCCCCTCTTAAAACCCTCACTGGAGAGTTCCAGAGTTCCAGAACCATGGTGAGAAAATGATCATGACAGCAGTCTTTCCCATTACTCACAGTAGTTTAGAGTAGTCCAGTACTCCACAACACAGGACAACACACAATTAACAGAACCACTTAATGAAAGACAAAAAAAAAAAAAAAAAGCAATTGTTTAAATGAAAAAAAAAAAAATTAGTTCTAGTAAATTGTCACGGTTGTCTTAGCTGTTTGTGGACAGTCTCTGTGACTGTGAGCATCCTGAGCAAGTGTCGGCGTTCACGGTGGTGCTGGTGGTGATGGAGGACGTGGGGCTGGATGGGGGGGGGGGTTTGTGAGACGGGCGCCACTGCTGTTTTATCATTCCCCTCATGGCCGCCGCATTAGTCTCCGAGAGCTATAATGCAACGAGCGGGAAGGTGCGCGTAATTGCTCATTAACAGCGGCACACTCGGCTGCGCGGGAGGTGACTGCGCTAACGAACAGAGAGGTGTTATTAATCACCAATTAATAAAAGCAGGCGGAAATTGCGCCCAGTGTAGCGTACGCTCAGATTGGTTTCTCCCCACCTCTCTCTCTCTCTGTCTCACTCTCTGTCTTTTTCTTTATTCATCCCTTCCCCGGACATAGTGTGTCAGGTTGTACACGGTCACTGGATTGCTTCTGCATCAGATGGCAGTTGGGCTGTTGACAGTATACTGTGTTGGTTAATGGACTGAACAGGCACAAGAGCAGTCAGTGAGCACAACTGAAACGCATTTCTGCTTGTAAAGTGAAGCTACAATTTATGGGAAACTTGCTACATTTATAACAGAGAGAGAGAGAGAGAGAGAGAGAGAGAGAGAGTGAGAGAGAGAGAGAAAAAGATGTAGAAAGAGAGGATATATGTATGAGAAGTGTAATTTAGGGAGCATTTTTCTTGTACAGTACTAATGCCATTCCAAGGCTGAAATAAAATATCAGAAAACTTATTGTGATTCCTCTGTGTTACTGCAGCACCACGGAAGACTTCCTGACACACCCACCTACGTTTCTCCAATACCCTGAGCTACACAGAGCCCCGGATGGAATAGGCTGCCATCCCTGCAGCGGGGGAACTGCGGAGACTGAGCAGTCAACATGTCATCCTCCCTGATCTTCCCAGGAGCTCTGACGACGTGTCAAGCACGATTTACAGCCCTCTGATGGCAACATATCTAAATCGACTCCCCCCCCCCCCCCCCCCCCCTCTCCTCAATGTAAACACTCGTTTAGACTTCCTCTAAAAGTGAGAATGGCTGGCAGATTGAGAATGGGGAAAGGGTGTTTTTGTCTGCAGAGAGAGACAGAGATAAAGAGAAAGAGACAGAGAGAGAGGGAGAGAGAGAGATAAAGAGAGAAAGAGGGAGGAAGGTAGTGGGATAGAATGGCGGAGGGTTAGAGGCTTCGCTCGCTCGCTCCCTGCTCCTCTCCAGCTTGGTAACAGCCCACGGTGCCGCCTCACACAGAGCGGCCAGCTGTACAGCAAATGTGTGCCCCTCTCCGCCCCCTAGCCACCCCCCGCCCCTGCCTCCTGCCAGCCTCCCCCTCCCCGCCATCCCGCTCCGGCTGGGCCGAGTGGGCCACCAGCGCCATGGAAGCCTCCTCGCTGCCTTGGCTTGGTCGCTTGCCTCTGTCACCGGACCAAAAAAACTGCTGCTAGAGGTGACCCTCAAAATCAGCTTTCTGGAATTTTTTTGGGGGGGGCTTTTCGTGCTTTTGGGTAGTTTTAAAGCCCGTCCTTCACAGCCCTGACACTTTGGCCACAAGAAACGTAGGAGAGTTATAGAGTTATAATGAGGATTTTTTTTTTCTACTATTATTATTATCTTTTGTTGGCTCTGGACAGTTTTTCTTGTTTAAGTACAGCATACAGAGCTACACATCAGGGTTCTTCAAATCTGAGCGAGGGCTTTTCGCCCAGCAGGTTTATCCGGGTGAAAAACAGGCTCCCATGGAGCTGGGAGGGTCATAGTTCACACTGTTGTCAAAGAGGAGCATTCTGAAATTATGCCCTGCTGGCAAAAGCTAACATGCTTATCTGTCAAGGAAAGACCTTCAAATTTGTCTTCCAACAACTTGAACAAACGCTGTATCCACACCAACAAGACCATCATGTATCAAGCTTTTATTCCTTAATATCGAATATTTTAAAATCAAAGTTAACCCATGGCAATCAGATTGGAAGGTTTAATTAACCAACCTCAAATATTTGGTTCTGCACAAATTGATGATGAACGACCAAATCTTCAAATGTGTGTGGAGAACCAGCAGAGCCTAAATCAACATCTTAAACAAACAAGCGGAGGGAGGGGGGGGGAGAAATGACAGATTTGACGGAGCCCAGAACAGCTGAAGGCTGCGTAAATCCCTTCTCCTGTAGCAAAGAAACGGACACCCTCAGTACTGTGCGATCGCCATGCCAGAAAACTCCAAACTAAAGAGTGGCCAGCTGTCTTCTGGCTCACTATAAAATTGCTCCTTGGTTGGTGGCGATATCAATTTTTTTTTTTTCAGCCTTGATTGGAGTATCACATCAGGTCCCCAAACAGAGCGACCAGCTGTACAGCAAATGTGGAGGGATCCATCTGGGTCCTAGCAGGCTACGGCCTCCATCTCAGGGGCATGCGGGGGGCTCCTGGCAAGCTTGGCCCTCGCTGAGCCCAGCAGCAGCAACCCTCCCTCCCATCCCTCCCATCCTGTCTGTCCGCAGCACATTGCACCCTCTCCAGCAATGTACCTGATTATCATGTTAAATGTTTAGCAGCTACGCGGCAAAGCTGTGCTTTTCCGCCGGTGATTGGGGGGCTCTGTCGGCATCTGAGCATAATGCCCATGCATCAAAATGTTTCTGGCCGACACACAAATGACGGGCAGAGTGGCTCTCTGGGTGCAGAGGAGAAAGGCAGGGAGCGTGGGATGGCACTGCCAGTGTGAGACGGAGAGATGACGACACTTTCCTCCTGACTGCAAAGATTAACTCCTTTTTCTTTTTTTCAACGACGACCGCACTCTTTGTGAGCTGCGGGATCGTTATGTCACGGCATCTTGCTATATATAGTCGTTGCGAGCAAACTGACACCGCAGAAAAGCGGAGGGACGCTGGCGGTGTCCGTACCCCTAAAGAGTCGAGCGCCTGCCCCATTACCTACGCTAATAACGGTGACAGCTGAGCGCCGATGACCCCGGCCTCCCGTTTCGCCTCTCCTGTGCAGATGGCCATTAAAAGGAGAGAGTGTCCCTTTTTCAGGGGAGAAGGTATTTAGAGCTTTTTCCAAATGAGGACTTTATGTTTTTTTTCCTCGTTTTTTGGCTCAAACCGGGTGTGTGGTAATTACGGTCCGGTCCAGTTTTAACCCCCATTGTCGTTGAGGGACTGCAGAGGAAGGCTGCTCCTCACTCCGTTAGTAGACCCACGCCGATCAGCGTTGACTCTCATCAATTTTATATGCAAATATTCTCTTTAGTATTACTGGGATCATTTCCACTCCAGCTCCTCAACCAATTAATGACAGGCTTCTTTTCTACAAACCTGAAAGACCTAAATGTACGGGGATATGTCCTTTCCCCCCTTTTTGTTTCTCTCTCTCGCTCTCTTTCCTATCAAATAATGCCCTTTTGTAACTTTATTTTTGTAAAAGATGCCACTGAATCCATAATGACAAGCTCTCAGTAGCCATCGCTGCACATGCTTTCACACATACACTGACACAAACTCTCGACTCTCACACTAGCGAGACAATCAAACTCACTCTACACCAATGATACACTCCACATCACCAGCCACACAGGCACCTCAGTTCTTTCACGCACTTCAGAAATGGCACACACACACACACAAACACACACACACACTCACAGCAAGACATTAGACTCAGGTTAGGGAAATCGCACACAAACTCCCCTCAAATTACACTCACACCTATCCAAAAGGGGTTGGTGGGATGAGGGGCGGGAAGGGGGGGGGGGTCGAAACAAAAATCCGCCTGAGCCTGTTTATGCAGCACGAGTGCGCTCCTGAAAGAATTGCCTGCCGTGTTTAAATTTGCCGACACCGCCTAGGCGCGCGTCCCAAACAGAGAGGCAGTTCGGTTCCAGATCAATGAGCCTCGCTCCCACTGAAGAAAGCAGATAATGCAGAGTAATGAAAGACCCACCAAACAAGCAGAATAAATGAATGACTAAAGGCTGGTGAGACTGGAATTCAGACACCCACGTACCGCTGGCAAAGGAGGGATGTCTGTTTGAATTCTGAGTTTCCTTCCAATTATTCCACCTGAATACCAATGATGTGTGTGTGTGTGTGTGTGTGAATGAGAGAGAGCGATAGAGAGACAGAGAGAGAGAGAGAGAGAGAGTGAGCAAAGATGTGTCTGGAGGAGTGTGGATCAGGCTGTGCAGCGCTGATCATAAGTTTGGCAAACACAGAGCTGTGTGGCGTAAGAGAAAATGTTCAATACTGACAGATGACAATGTCATCTTCTCACAGCAGAGGCCTGAGCATGGTCTTTATGAGCAGATATCATGACCCAAAGGCCACACTGGCTTGAGCACAGGGTGTTTTGACACTGAACAACTTCCATGAGGTGTTCCTGTTCACATGCTCTCTACTCTGAACGTCTACTTCCCCAGCTGCCTTCTGCTCTGCAGCTCCATCATTCGGAATTCATGAAAAGGTCAGACATGCAATGACATAATCCCCCCCCCCAAAAAAACGTAATTATTAGAACTGAGGACAACTGCTATTTATAATGAAGGGCTGCTCGTCCTTGTTATGTGACATTTCTGATATAGTGGAAAAGATTTTGCAAAGATGTGTTAAAAAAACATACATGTGCTTTGTTCACATACAATTAGTCGGCACACGTGACAAAGATGACATCTCCTTGTGATGGTAATGGCCTCCCTGTCATTCCTAATGACATGTATGACCCTTATATGAATGGGGATGACAATCACATCACAGTAAAAGCACATTGCAGCTGGGTGTGTTATATATAATCTGTCCAACAACTGCCCATTTATAGTAGCCCAGTCCTCTGAGAACAATAGACTAAGCACAACCATGGGTCAAGTTGGGGTTGTACAGCAATCTAGCGTGATTGGCCTTAACCATTCTGAATGTCCCTCTCCTGCTCAAATGGACAGGCTGGCCTGCTGACTCGGGCATAAAATGGGATGAAAATGCAACGTTGCCAGAAAAGCCGCTCCCATCTGGGACAATGTTTTTCTTCCCCATTGTCCTCCTGTCCGGGAAGGGTGTCAGGCAAATCTCAGCGAGCCTATGGTGCTAAATGCCTGCTTTATCATTCTCCTCCATCGCAGTGGACACAGAGTTTGGTGGGTATAACCATCATTCAGTCACCCACAACACTGACTACTGCCACAGAGCAAATAACGCTGCTATAACAGGGCCAGACCAAAACACATACACCAGGTGGATATATGGAATCCAAAATAAAAAATTACATAAACCAATAATCAATCAATCAATGAATGAATGAATGAATGAATTAATTAATTAATTAAATAATGTGAGTCTTTTATTGGTATGTATTGTGTGACTACAAAAAAATTACAATAAAACAAGGGCATTATCAAGTGTGTTGGCTTAGACGTATATATTTGATGGCGAAACATTAGCTTGACAAATATGTTCAGTGTGTGAAACTACATTTTAAATTGCCTTTCACAATTAGGACATGGAATGAAAGTGGGAGCAGGGAGTATAGCTCAACATTGTGCTGCCAAAAAAAAGCAGCATGTCACTGATAAAATAAATGAACTAAAGCCACAACACGTGTTCTCAAACAACATTAATCTGGGCACTTCTCATAATGGTAGCCAGAATAATGGCCTACCAATTTATACAGAAAACAGTGAAGTAGGAGTTTATGAAGTATTTGAGTTGTACTTGACTTTACGTTACCATGCTAATGTTCGACAGTAAGAATAAAACGATGGACTTACCAAGCATGTGATTGGCAACATGAACTTGAATGTCCCATTCACTGTAGAAAACCATCTGGCACTTGATGCACTGGTAGGTCTTCTTCTAAGTGCAGAGACAAACAATCATACAGGGAATTTGTACAATTCTTCAGAACTGAAATAGAATGAAACCAAATAATGCGAAGAGATTTAAAAAAATGTAATCACAGCATCTGGCGTGTACTCCTTTGTCTCACGTCATACATTAGCATCACATTAGCATTTCATTTTAGCCTGTGCCACAAATGCACAATAACTTCTAAAGTGACATTCTCTGAACTCTGTAATGAGATGGTGTGTTAAATGTGATTCTCACCTCGTCGGTCTGAGCCGGGCTCACCCTGGGCATGGGGGACACCTGCGGGGTTCGGAGCTGCCCGCCGCTACCGTCCCCGGCCTGGTCCCTGTGCACTGTCTGCATGTGCGTCTGCAGCTCGGCCTCCGACTCAAACTTCACAGTGCAGCTAGTGCACCGGGTCTTTGCAGCCGCGGACGAGGAGGAGGACGTCGACGAGGACGAAGAGGAGGCGGCTTTGCCCTTTGCGTCGCTGGGGCTGAGGCTGTCTCCTCTCTGACCCCAGGAGACGGCATTCCCTGAGGACGCGGAGACTCCCTGCTGCTGCTGCTGCTGCTGCTGCTGCTTGGCTCCGTTCATAGTGGGGCTGGAACTCTTGCTGCCGGCTGCGCTAACGCAGGCGGCACAAAGCCCATACGGCAACCCATTGATGTCCAGCTTTACCAGGTCTTGCTTGGAGCGGAACTCCTTCAGGCAGGAGGCGCACTTGAAGAACTTTTGGGCCTGCTGGTGCTGGTGTTGGGCCTGCAGGTGGGGCATGACCGTCGAGCGGCCGACCGGATGGTTGGTGGACATGGTTCCGGTCTTCTGCATGTGGAATGTGCCGTGGATCTTCAGCTCAAGGGTGGAGGTGACCGTCTGCATGCACACGACGCAGCGGAAGCCCGTCAGCGAGTTGCGGAGGTCCGGGTGCATCTGGCAGTGCTCCAGGAAGTCGTCCTCGCACTGCAGGGGCATCTTGCAGATGCGGCAGCTCCCCGTGTCCAGGCTCTTGCTGTGGGTGACCTTGTGTTCGGTCAGGGTGAGCAGTGAGGGGAAGCGCTCGCCACAGATGGGACACATGTAGTGCTTAACTGGCCCCAGGTGGGTCTGCATGTGCTCCCGGAGGCCAGCCTCGGAGAAGAAGGTCCGGGAGCAGACATTGCACTTGTGGGTGCCCTTGATCATATCGGCCTTCCTCTTGTGCATGGCGCTTTCTCCAGGGCGGATGTTGTGGTCTCGGAACTGGTGGTTGGTCAGGAGAGACTCCATGGTGTAGGACGCCCCACAGATGTCACAGGTGTACATCACCTCCGATGTGTCCACGTCCTCCTCGCTGCCGATGGGGCTGTTGTGCGACTCCCCAGGTACTACTCCTCCTCCTACGCTGCCGTGACTGTTGCTCATGAGGCCTTGCAGCTCGGGGTCGTCCTTGGAAACCGATTCGCCACCGCCTGAGGTGGAGCCATTGGTGCCACAGTTCTGAGCTTTTCCCTCAAACACGCAGTGCTTCTCCCGCAGGTGGCGCTCCAGCAGGATGATGGCGTGGAAGGCCTTGCTGCAGAAGCGGCAGTTGAACTTCTTGCTGTGCGTGGTGATGTGGCACTGCAGCTCCACCTCCGTGCTGAAGGACTCGCCGCAGAAGATGCAGCGGTGCGCCCGGCCCTGGTTCTCCAAGTGGCTGTGCTTGACGTGCAGCTGCAGGTCCGTCTCGTGCCGGAAGTCCCAGTTGCAGGAGGTGCAACGGTACACCTTCTTCTCGTTGCTGTGCTTCACCGCCAGGTGGAGCTGAGTGGAGACCTTTGAGTCGAACACCTCCTGGCAGAGCGTGCAACGGAAGAACACAAAGGTGTGCATCTCCAGCAGGTGCTTCTGCAGGTCGTCCACCGAGGTGAACTGCTTGTCGCAGCTTTCACAGATGTAGTACGTGGAGGTGATGGTAAAGTGAACGGTCACGTGCTTTAGCAGAGACTCCTGGTTGGGGAAGTCTTTGTTGCACTGTGGGCAGGTGAGCTGGGGCACCACACTGTCCAGGTGAGTCTTGAGATGAGTCTGAAAGAGATCGAGGCTGGTGTACTTGGCACCGCACTGGTTGCAGATGAACTCGCTTGTTGAACGCGAGGAGGTGGCGTGCTTGAGCAGAGCCGTCTCGACAGATATGGGAGACGAGGGGCTCAGGGCCCTCAGGGACCTCTTTCCGTTGTTCATGTAGTTCAGCGCCAGGGGGATGTTCTTGTGGTTCTCCTTGATATGCTTGTTCAGCTTCAACACGCTGTTGAAGATGGGCGAGTTGGTGCAGTACGAGCAGGAGTAGACCTCCACGATGGGATCCTTGGAGCTGACTATCATCGGCGAGTCGAATCGCAGGCTGCCCGAGTCGCAGTGGGTCTGGCGCACGTGCTCCTCCAGTGTACCCTCAGTCAGGAACCCCATGAAGCACTGGGGGCAGAAAAACGCGTTACTCTCCTTGGCCACGGGGCTGGGGAAGCCGTGTGAGCAGCGGATGTGCTCCTGGAGGGCATTGAGGTCGCCGAGTACCTCGGTGCAGAAGTTGCACTGAAGCAGGGCATCGGAGAGCGTGGCCAGCAGAGCGGAGGGGTCCTCAG
>NC_045176.1:11235103-11270103 GCF_900700415.2 Clupea harengus
ATGCATGCATTCTGTAGAGGCGTGGCTTTGGTGCTAATTGCTGTGTGGTACAGAAAAAAGAAAGATTTGTTTCCCTGCTACTGGATGGAAATTGCTGGAATGTGAAAGAAAAGGTGAGACAATCACCTTTCTTCTCGGTGAGCGGGGCTGTGAAGATTGACACATTAGAAGCGAGGTGTCCATCCAGACCCCTTCTTTTTTTTCGCTCTGTTTTTTTTCCCCCCTGCAAAAGGTTGTGAAGCATTTCTGTCGTACGTGTAATGATACTCCAGGGGGACCCCTCAGTCTGTGCCCATTTTCAGATGTTGTGACACTCAAACAGAATACCTGGTAACCTATTTCAATCTGACAGCAGTCACACTGTGTTTTCACCTCACTCAAAATAAAGGTAATAAGTAAACTCCGGCAACTTCAAAACAGGCACTTTGAGAATAAACACCCACAGCAGATTCACATCTGAGATGTAAAACTGTGAAACCACTTGAATGGTTGGAAAATGGCTTCTTTTTTTGTCTGTCATCTTTATATATTGACAGTGACACTTCGAGTCACATTTTATAAGGGATATAAATACTTCATAAATGTACATACTGTATTAACAAACTGTACAATACTTTTATCCTCACGGATCCATTATTCATTTTATCCGATTCAGTGCTCTTTTGTGTGTGTGTGTGTGTGTGTATGTTTGCACGTGCATGTGTGTGTGCTTTTACATCATGCTTGCGTGAGGCGTGCATTGATTCATTAGCTTAAAAGAACTGTCAAGTTGTCTGATACAATACCGTGACCCCGGTTCATATTGCGAGGGAAAAAATCCTTTACCAGTCACGGAACTAAAATGGTGAGCAACTCCCCCGAGATGGCTGATGTGTCACCACAAAGCTCTTCCCCCTCCCCTGGAACACGGCGTTTGAATCCAATGAATATAATGTCATGTGCGCCGCTGTCTGACACGCGCAGTTAAGATCTACTGATCGCTTCCCAAAGAGCCATTTGTTTAGCTGAGAACCTCTGAAAGTGATTTAAATTTAAGGGCTAATTCCTATTCTTGTTACTATCACTTGTAATTCAAGAAGGTTTGAGGCTAATCAGCGCGCTATACGAGGACTCTACTGCCTTTGCGGGGGAAGCTATCCTGCATTTGGAGCAATAAAAGCAGGAAGATCAGTGTGCTACACAGTATGCAATGTATTCAACAGTTTAGCAGTGGCACAGTTCTTATCAATAAACACTGTCACAGATCAATCACATGGCTGCGTTCATGCGAGATAAGATAAGATACAATACGATAAGATATCGACACTGTAAAATAGTGTTAAGATACATTTTAATCTCCTGCACCTGGTGTCATCTGTGGTCAAAACTAGAGGGTGTGGTCAATGAAAAGGCTATTTGTCATACCCAGTTTGTATGTGTCTGCCACACATACACCCACACACATGTACACACACACACACACACACACACACACACACACACACACACACACACAGTCTGTTTTCTCTCTTCATCTGCCCTCTTCGTCATCACTGGCCTCCTCCCTCTCCTTGCCCTCAACCACCCAACAAGCACACTCTCTCTCTCTCTCTCTTTTTCTCCTCTCTCTCTCTTTTCTCTTTTCTCTCTCTCTCTCTTTCTCCTTCTCCCTAAGCAAATACAATATGCTTCTTTACACATCACTGAGAAATGTCAGGCCCCCGCGTGGGTCTTGCCATAGATCAATCAAATCTGCCATGCCACTGGAGAAGGCAGAACAGAGAGGGAGGGTGTGTGTGTGTTAGTGTGTGTGTGTGTGTGCTATGCCACTGGAGAAGGCAGAGCAGAGAGGGAGGGTGTGTGTGTGTGAGCGGCAGTGGGGGGGGGGGGTATTGGGTCAGCGCTTGAGCAGTGAGCAGCCACAACGCAATGCTTCCTGTAACATCACGCTCACCCTGACGGCTGGTGTCAAAACACAAACAGACACACACACACGCTTGCGCGCGCTCGTGAATCAGCTGTCGTAGGGCTTTTATGCGAGCCTGTGCAGATCCGTTTCAGCGTCGAAGATGTCCATTACCATACAGCTTTCTCTCCCTCCCTCCCTCCTTCCTTCCCTCTCCCTCTCTCTCTCTCTCTCTCTCTCTTTCTCTCTCTCTCTCTTGGACCGCAGGGGAGCGGGCGGCCGGCCGTCAGCTACTTTGTCCACATTACCCACGTCCCCCAGCACAGACAGGAGCATTTGGTCAATGTCCCAGAAATCACAGCGCGCTGGTGGCTGCCCAGGAAAGTCAGACAAATGAACGGCTGGAGGAGGGAAAGTAGGGCAGTCAGTCATCCTTTACACTTTCCTTCTTTTTCTCTTTCTGTCTTTCTTTCCATGAGATGATGCAGGAAAATCAGATGAGGCGAAGTGAAGGATTCCATTACTGATCCTAGGCTTCAGTCCAACATGCGTTCCTTCAGCAGATTTTTTAAGGGGCTTTTGGAAGGGGATTGTGAGAATGGATAAGACGTTGCATTTCACATTCACCTTCCCTTAAAAGCTTATGATTGCCACAGTTAACAAGTGGCTATTTTTTGGGGACTGTTTAGAAATGGCATGGCAGAATTGCACTACACAATAGTCAAATCTGATAGCAAAGCTAAACAAAGCATATTAAAGCATATGGATGTTCAATAAAATAAAATAAAATAAAAGGTCAGGCTTAGGTCTGTGAATGTGCGCTTTTTCTTCGGCAGCACAGTGAATATGGAGAACCCCTTCCAGCGAGTCTAATACCCTCAGGCGTTTCCCTGTGCGCCGCGTGGAGCCGCGAGAGAGGAAAGACGGGTGACCAGGTCAGGTACGGGCGCGCAAACAGGAAGGTGGATCCGCCCGGGGCCTTGGCTGGACCCGCGTCCCCCGTGGCCCGCCGGGGGGGAGGACAATCTGTCCCCCAGCACAGAGCAGCAGCGCCTGCTTCACTGCTCCGCCTCCCAGGGTGCAGCAGGAGGGGCCGGGGGGAAACGACAGTTTGTGCTTCCTAACGTCTGTGGCAGGGGACCCAGCACACACACACCCACCAGAAGGTCTGCGAGTGCCTGACCACTCACGACAATATAGCTAATAAAAAAAAACACATATTTATCATGTCCAAAGAGTCTCAGGCTATTTAGTTATATTCCGAGGGACTGCAACATGAAGCCGTGATATGAAAAACATCCAAAATGACATCCAAAAAGAGGATATGTGATCAAGAATAGCAACTATGGTTTCTCACCACCATGTATTCTGCAAGATTAATAGCAGTTCTTTAGGAGATCGTTCTCTTCACCTTATATAGCTAAAATACACATATTTCATCATACCCACTAATGAGCGAATAAAAGACTACGCCGCCTAACTGGTCAGCTGCCTAATTAACGCCATGTTCCTGTAGGCCCTATCAAGCCTATTAGCCACACACATGGTGATGACAGCACAGGGGAAAAGAAGATGAAGAGGAGGAAGAGGAAGAAGAAGGGCAGTGTATGTCTGTGTTCAGCATACACTATACAAATTCAAAGAACAAGTTTCCCTGTCTGGTTCTGGCTGAGACCTCTGGCTTAGGGAGGCGCAGAGCATCGGCGAGGCCGGAGAAGACAACAGACAGGGGGCATTAGCATTCAGCAGCCGGGGATGACCCCTCACCCCTGCGCTGATTAATACCGCCTAGCTGCAGTTTGATTTCCCGTCAATCGCCAACCCGGGCTTGTCACCGGCAAAAACAACTCCGAGACAGCTCGCGGAAAACGCACCGGAGGAAAAAAAATATATGCACCACAGAGGAGGGAGAGCGTGTGTGTGTGTGTGTGTGAGAGAGAGTGTGAGAGAGAGAGAGAAAAACAAGTGTCAGCCCAAGCAAGACCATGTATTTTCATGCATCCCTGTCTTAAATGTCAAGATTTTCTCTAGCCCCCCCCGCCCCTCTCTCCGTCAGTGGATGCGCTGACACTCGACCAAACCCCAAAACAGACACTGCATTCATTAATAATTAGCCCAGTGGAGACCGAGAGGTAAACTCCAGTGAGCCCCTACAACCCCCCCCCCCCACCCCACCCCCCCAGCCCGGGCTTCGCATGTATTTTTTTAAGATGATTTTAATTTTCCCTCGCGCGCACCGGTGCCAAGAGTGCGCAGGCTTTCGACAAGAGTGAGGGCTGCAGATGTCCTCCTCCTCCTCCTTAATCATCGCGCTAATACACTCCAGATGAATAAACATCTTCATCTCATCTCCTCTCCTCCAGAGCCTACCGGCTCCTCTGCCTGCCACTCCGGCGGGGCCACGAGACACGAATGAGGGACAGATGGACAGATGGATAGGTGGGATTGATGGAGGAATGAACCCTCTGTCGAAAAGCCACAGGCGGGCTTTACGATTTCTCTCTTTTTTTTTTACCTTGTCTGATCTACATCCCCTCTAGACACAATTATCACCATGCTCTAATTATTTTTTTACTGCTTTACTAATGGCACTCTCCACTCTTGTTTTTTTTTGCTGTTGTTGTTGTTGTTGTTTTTTTAATGCGAGCGTGCATTGAGCACATTTCTGGGTTGTGGTTGAAATGGGCTCCAAGCTGGTGACACGTTAAAAGGAGACCTGAGGGAGCGAGGCAGGCCCCTGACCGAGCCCCACTCCACAGCCTTCCTCCAGACATCTAAGGCCAGCGGTTTACTGCGGCCAAGGAGGAGTCAGAAGATCAAAGAGCGAGCCTCGTCTTCGGGGGGCCACCCGAGACACTCCCCTACATGTGTCACAGTGACACTGGGAGAGATATATGCAAACCTCTCTCCTCAATAAAGCTATGAGCTGCATTACAAATATGCCATGGTGATGTCAAACTATCCATCTCATATCAGCTACAGGACTAGTCGTTCATCCGTATTGATCAAAAACAAGAGCATAAATGAGTCCTGACATTGGTGGCAAACAGTACAGGTTAACAAAATGTCCCCCGGGATTAATAAAGTATCCATCTATCTATCAAAAGAACATAGAAAACTATTATCAATGGTTATAGTCATCTCCTGAAGAAAACTAACAAGATGAAATTAATTTGTTCCTGAGAAGAAAATAAAGCGAGGTACGAAGAAACAGGTAGGAAGAATCTTCTTTCTGTCAGCTGAGTACATGAGGAGTGGTGAACAAGCCATACGGAAAACAGACTGAGTGTGGCTTTTCATTTCATCCAACCTATTGCGCGTACGTATATGTACGTATATGACAAACTATAAACGATAAACTATATACTATGCTCTTTGGATATATTCTGCTTTTGGAATTTAACGAAAACATAAACAGTTTGATCAGTAAGATGAAAAGGAAAATGTATTGGGGACGGGGGGGATTTAACTGCATGACTTATTCATCATGACGACAGACACCCGTAGACTTTATAAGATATCTGATTCTACTACGCAGGTGAAGAAAAGCATCATAAAAGATCATTTTTTCCCCGGCACGATGATCAACGCGGTCTTGTGTTGCATCGAGACGGTTTGCTGCTTGCCGTTGAAGCCTTCATGAGAGTGCCAGGCCAGCCCAGGAGGAGGAGCAGGAGACGGAAGCGGAGGTGCAGCAGGGATGGGAGGCTTGGTGTAAAGGTGCTGCACTGCCCCATGGGTAATTAGTAAAACATGAGCTATGGCATAGGGATGTCCCTGTTGAGCCTCCTAGCATGCGACTGGGGCACGATCATCTTGGGAGAGATGCCAAGTGTGAAACTCAAAAGGCATCGAGAACATTGGCTCCCGACGACACACACACACACACACATCATTCTCCAACGAATGTCTAACCTCTGTCAGTAAAACATAGTCCAGGTGGACTCTGGGCTGTGAGCTTGGGAGAACGGTAAAATACTGGCTGTGCTCACGTAAGCTCATCAAAACAATTATGCACTAGCCTAACACAACCGAGTGGCTAATACGCTTTAATTCCGCAATAACAAGTGTGAAATGATTTGAAACACACACCACCACCAGCACCCTTCCTCAAGAGCAGCGGCTTAATAAGGGGGTCTTGATTAGAATGCACTGGCAACAGCCTCGGCACACATGCTCTATGGTTTCTGTAGGCCTCAGATAACCTTTATTCTTCAGGGTTTAATTAATGCTGGCTAGTCTGCTCCTTTTCTTTCGGCAGAAAAAGACTTATTTCTCCGGCCTCCCAGAGCCCAAATCCTTTCTGTCTCCCTGGTGTGTTTCACTTGTTTATTCCTTACAACAGGTACAGCATTCCTATTAAGGCCAGAGGTTCTTACAGGAAAGGGCTGAATTATTTACCAAGAGCAGAGAGTCTGTTGCTGTAGCTGGTGAAGGACTGTTTTTCCTTTCTTTTTGTATGTGTGTTGTTTTTGAGGTTATGAAAAAAAAAAAAAACTTGATAAATCATCCATGGACATTAAAAATAACTGTGGGCAGCCAGTATAAAGGGTAGAGTTGTGTAACTCAGTGCAATGTAGCAAGCAGAAGTAGTAGGAAACCTTCAGCATCATTCAGTAGGGACAGAGAGGGTTCTTGACTACAAACCTACTATTCCAGTCTACCGAAAACAGTACTGCCTTTTCGAACGGGATGAACGTAGAATGTAGAATGTAGCCAGAGTGATGACAGAAAGGAGTTTGTGAAGCGGATCCTCGCTAAGAGGGGGGTCACAGTTGTACAAGTGAGACGATTGTATTAGTTCATTTGTCATTATCATAAGGAAGTGGCATACAAATGGTAATCTCCACCCGAGACGTCAGAGGAGCAAATGGTGCCGTAATGGCATGTATGGCAGCAGCACCTGCTGTGGGCTGAGCCCGAGCGCTCCGACACACAGGTGAAGAAAGGGAGATTAGTCAGGAATCTGCCGCGGATCAGACATGGTTCACGCTTGACGGAGCGACGGCCTACCTGCTCCGAGGCAGTTGAATGCCAGAGAGCCAAACAATGAAGAAAACACTCTCAAAATGCATACTACTGAGAGGGGCCCACACAAAAAAAGACAGTAATGAGAGAGAGAGAGAGAGAGAGAGAGAGAGAGAGAGAGAGAGAGAGAGAATACAGAGTAGAAAGAGAGAACATACAGGGAGAAAGAAAATGAAGTCAAAAACAGGAGAGAAAAAAAAAAGACGAGCAGATGAAAAAAAGGTTGATTGAGTGAGAGCGCAAGAGAAGAACATAGAATAAACAGTAACAGACGGGGAGCAGCGAAACACAGAGACAGGGAGAAAAGAAAAAAAAGAGAGAGAGAGAGAGAGAGAGAAGACATAGCGAGAAATCAAATTTGCAGAAACAAAAACCAGTAGCACAGACAAAAGGGAACACACATGGGTATTTGTCTAGCTGTCTGCTCGGGCAGCCTCCTCTGGAAGTTTATTAAACAAGAGCTCTTCAAGTGAAGGCTCCCCACTCACATATGAGAAAGAGGCTAAGCTACTGGGGCTGAAGCGAGAGAGAGAGAGAGAGAGAGAAAGAGAGAGAGGGAGAGAGAGAAAGGACGGAGGGGGGAGAAGAAGAGGGGGAAAAAATACTAGCACCATGGCCCCCATCTCTCTGAAATTCTTTTATTTCAGCCATGCATTAAGCCCGCTCCCCACTGGGCTCTGCTCTCCTTCCTGGTGTGGATAAAGCAGTCCCGGGGGAGGCCTGCCGGTAATTTCCAGCTTCTCCAGAAACTCAGGTATTAGAAAAGACCGCTCAGGGACCGCCACAATATACCTCCACAATTTCAGGAGCTCGGAGAGAGAAAGAGAGAGAGAGAGAGAGAGAGAGAGAGTGAAGGCGGGGGAAGTGGAGTAGAGAGAGAGAGAAAGAAGGGAAAAAAAAAGTGGGAGGCCCCCCCACTACCATCAACCTCCCCATGCCCCCCCTCCCCACACACACACACCTCCCCGAGGGTCCCCCCCCAGTTCAAATTTCTGAAGTGCAGTAGAAGGAGAGGTGTCTCGTGGGAGAGCACACTAGCAATAGAAAATCCACTGCATTCAAGGCGGGGGAAAAGAGAGAGAGAGGGAGCGAGGGAGAGCGAGGGAGAAAAAAACAGCATTTCCTCTCTGGTCTGGCAGGAGCAGCCTTTTTTCCCCCAGCTCCCACCGGAGGCTTTTTACAAAACATGTGTTGCTGACATGTTGACAGATTGCTCAGTGAAGTGTTAGGCGCATGCACACGGCTGGCCATTTAGGGGGACATGGATTCCTACCCAACATCCTCTACCTGAGGCGCCATGTTTTATACATCAACCGGAGGAGGAGGGAGAAAAAAAAAGAGGAAACAATGAAAAAAGGTAAAGGAGCCACAGACTCTGAAAGGAGGCAAAAAAGAGGAGCTTCCAAGAGGAGGGACTGGGAGCCAGGCTGCCTCAGACCATTTATCTCAGTTATGGAGGGGGGGCAGTCTGCTCATGGAAAGGATGAGCAAGTGAACGTGTAGTAGGTGACTAAAAGGATGCGAGTGGCTGCATGGATGGCATTAAGATGCAACAAACATTAAAACACACGCAGAAGAGCCAAACCCCAAACAACCTCATAAAAAAAAGGAAAAGAAAAGAAACGAAGAAAAGAGGCGAAGAAAAAGAGAAAAAAATCGATAGTCGCAGGATCTGATCAAATTGCACCTTTCACGTCCAACTGGCGTTCCAGCCGAGGTATCGGCAATGTTATGTCTCAATTGGCCAGCGGCTCCAAAAGTGCTGCCGTGGCAACGGAATGGAAATGGGGATCATAATGTATTCATGGTGCCGGCGACCTGGGGGCTGCCGAGCACTCTCTCTGGGGACGCCACTTTACCCTGAGCCAGACGTGTCTGGGCAAAATCACTCCACACAGGGCAGGAGCAGAATACTGAGGAGAGAGAGAGAGAGACAGAGACAGACACAGAGAGAGAGAGAGAGAGAGAGAGAGAGAGAGAGAGAGAGGGGAAGATGCAGAGAGAGAGAGAGAGGGGAAGATGCAGAGAGAAAAACAGAGAGGCGCAGAAAGAAAGGAAACAAAGGAAGAGGGAATGAACAGAGAAAGACAAAGAAAGTGAGACAGAGAGAGATATCATGAAAGTGAGACAGAGAGAGATATCATGAAAGAAGAGACAGAGGAAGGTGAAGTTCCATGTGACAAGTGACAAAAGACAGGTAGACAGGTGGGGAGAAAAGCAGTTATGATTGGTGTGTGTGTGTGTGTGTGTGTGTGTGTGTGTGTGTGTGTGTGTGTGTGTGTGTGCGCGCGTGTGTGTGTGGAAAGGAGAGGTGGAAATTTATGCACAGAGAAGAAAATGGAAGAATTCTGTACATTTCAAAGGAAAACGAATTTCACACAGAAGGGACAGGCCAACGTGAAAGGGCTCAAACTGCAGCACAGGAAACGGAGGTTTCTTTTGAGACTGATGTTTTTGTGCATGAACAGCACACATGTCCAACTCTTTTGGAAGGACTGATCTCAAAGCGCAGAGTGTCCCTAATCAGATGTTTGACACGGCAGAAAAAAAAAGCTTTTCCTGCATTAATGTGACTCAATATAAGCAGCTGTATTCATTAACGACTAGATAAAGAAGACTCTGTAATGCACTGGTAGATAAGATGAGGATGTACAGAATGCGGTTGTTTAAGAGAGATGTGTGTTGCAATCTATACATTTTCAGGTAGATGTGGAGGGGATATTTCTGGCCCATTTGCCTTGAAGCCTCTCTACCCACATACCTGAAAAACAAAGCATCCGAGGGGAGCCCACGTCTCAGGGAGGGAGAGAGAGTGCTGGCCACACTCTGGGCCATTTCCTCCACTAATAACGACTCCAAAAACACACCGTGCCGCAGCCAATAGGGCAAGAAAAACCACCAGGGCAAGAAAAGAAAAAAATAGCAGGCATCTTGCCAGGTAAACATCCTCAAGCCTTTGGTGCACTTACCTGCACTTCTACCAAAAACAGTCGATACATCCATGTTCAAAAATAAAGACAGCAAAGGTGAGCGGTGAACAGTGGTCTAGTGCGGTTGCGCTGAGGACCTAGTTCTCCCACTCTGGTTGATTCATGCCCTCAGAGAGAGTGCTGTAAAGTTCCGTACCACACCGTTTGGCAAATGTAACCCTCCTCTGAGATGACGCCCTTCCAAGAGGGTCAAGGGTCAATGTCTCACAGCTAAACTCTATACATACTCTATGTATACTCGAGCCTCAGGCACACACACTCAACACTTATAGATCTTCCTTCTCACTTATGTTAGAAGAAACAAGTTGATATGTTAGCTTGGTAGCAACCATCAGATTGCACGAGGACACGTCCTGCTGAAGACAGTACAGACTATTGCCAACCATGGACAATAAGAGAGAAGCACAAACAAAGAGGAAAGAGTTCAAATGAAGAGACACAAAGAAAAAAAGAAGTAGAGAAAAAAGGGAGTGAGAGAAAAAGACAGACACAGAGAGAAAGAGAGAGAGAGAGAGAGAGAGCAAATAAATGACATGGCACTGGGCAGGGATGAGTGCAGAGACAGAGAGAGAGAGGGAGAGCCAAGGGCATCAACAGAGCGTTCCTGGGTAGAGATGACCTCTGGCCATCCTCAGGCGCCTGGTTTATCTGACAGCCTGGGTAAGCCAAGCTTATTCCTAACGACTCCGCCGCAACGACTCCCTCAGGTTGTTTTATCCGCGCTTACAGAGGGTGCATGACAATGGGCCGGACTGCAGGACCTTACAGGACTGCCATCAGATGTTGGAGGTAGGTAGAGAGGCTTTTTGTGGATGCCACAGATGTGTGTGTGTGTGTGTGTGTGTGTATCAGTACGTGTCAGTAATCCCTTCATCTCCATTCTCTAGCAGCTTCTGATATCAAACGTATTCACCCCTAAAGAGGGACAAACTCCCACACAATGGAATGGTCTCCAAAGTTGCCCAGTTGGCATTTTGATGTCCGCTGCATTTTTTCACCGATAGTTGCCAAAAAAAAGCTTTTGATGAGCTCATTGTCTCTTCACTGGACGCAGTATACCATTTTTCTAAAGAAAGTGAACACTCTGACTGGGTGTTTCCTGAACATGAACTCAACACGTACTGATGTCTAACCTCCGTCACTGACTGCACCACACTTACACCGATGGATGCTGCACGGATGCCTCCGTTTTGATTCATGCATGTAATAGGGCCATTTCAAAGGGCATCAAAGTGGACGCTACCGTCAAGCTCATCTCCTGATGAGTCTGCCTCTGGCCCCTCTCTCCTCCTCTCCCTCTCCTCTCAGGTGTGGCAGTGGCGGTGCAAGGCTGTTTGAAAAAGGGTCCGCAGCACACTCCTCTGCAGTGAAGATTAGTAACCATCAAGGGTTTGCATATTGATGCCACGACTCATTCTGCTTGCATATTTACAGGCCTCAAAGACCAGTAGCCTGAGGTGAGAAACAAATTACATCTCTGCCCAGCCCCACGTCGCTCGCTCGCTCGCTCACTCACTCACTCTTCCTCTCACTATCATTCCTCACACTCTTTCACTGCAACTCACTCTATCTCTCTCTCTGAATCTCTTTCATCCCTATTTCTATTCTGATAAGGCATCTCAGACTTTGCATCCGCTGTCCACCCCGGTCAAATCGAAACAGTCTCCTCATTATTTGGATAACACCATCAGGCTGTAGTCTTGTGGGGGAGCCGTCCACGGACTGTTGAATGAGGAGCGGGGTGTGTACTGGTTGAAGCTTGGGAGAGGGCGCTTGTGGGCTTTTTCTGGATGCTAATGAAGACACGTAAGTAAGACAGGCCAATCCTTCCCCCACCAACCTGGAAGAATAACAATCGACCAACCGGGAGATAAATATGATAATGCTATTGGATTAAAATCCAATCACAGGCAGGGTTTTTGCGTTGCCTGTATTAGCAGCGCGGTTTTCCGAAGGCACCATACATCATAAATAAGGGATGAAATCCTCCGAAACACGGGATAGCCAACTAGCCAAACCACGGAATATTGACTCATGCATGTTTTTCTTATTCAAATATACACTTCATCCCAAAGCAAAGCATAACAAAAATCAGATGAAGCTTATGTTTAGCCTACTACACCATCGAACTGCTAGACACTGACGATTGCGTATTCAACCATCCACCGTCAGTGCTATTAGCCTGAAAAGAGCTGATTTCAGACCAGGGCAACGCAGACATGGCAAGTTACTATTTCATCAGAAGCTTTAATTTATCATTTAGGCGCCGAGTCATAGCAGAGGCCAGCAGACTTGAGGCTCCGGCAGGAGTGGCACTGTTGATATCAGACGCGCGAGAGAAGATCAGACGTGAAAAATAGCCTAAATATTCATTTCAAAAGCCCTGAGTGAAGTGGATCCATCTGGGTAAGGGTAGCCTTGGAGCTTTTAGTAAATTAGCAATTTTAAAATATATATATATACCGAGCCATCACTCTCCGTTTTAATCATTTCATTACTTTTCTCAAATATGACGTGACCTCTGGTTTAACCTCTTGTTTAAAAAGACCATCGTTTTCGATGATAAAGATGCGGAAATGCATTACTATGCATGGGTGTCTGTTTAAGAGCGTACATGCGGCTGTGTGCGTAGGCTTCGATGTATGCCAGTGTATCTACTCAGCACCTGGCTGTAGTAAGATGCCCCTTGGGGGGTGGGGGGTGGGGGGTGGGGGGGTTGGTGGTGTTGGTGGTGGGGGGGCTTTGGGGCAGTGACAGTGTGGCGGGGGCCCACTGTGGCCTGGCTAGCGTCACGCGGCTGGCCCATCTCCTTCCTGAAGGCCGAGTGTGCAGGAAGGAGCCACCGGGGACGCATAAAGCTGTCACGCCGGTCACTCTTTCCACCTCCCTCTCTCCCTCTCTCCCTCCACATCACTCCTCACCAGTGGCCAGTTTGGCAACGCTCACTCAGGAAAAGAGGAGGAGAAAAAAAAGAGAGAGAGACAGAAAAAGGGGGAGCGAGAGAGAGAAAAAACCTCTGGGATAGATGTGTGGTACGTTTCCAGGCTGACGCAGGCAACCTTTCCTTTAAGAAGCACTCTGAGCAGAGGGGTGATATGGGGCCATGTATGAGCTGAACACTGAAATGGGTTGTGTGCTGTGTGTGTGTGTGTGTGTGTGTGTGTGTGTGTACACGTGTGCTCTGGGGTCCTTCCTCACCACAAGCCAGCGGCTCACAAAATGTGAATGTATGGAAATGTAAATCTTTCCTAAATGTAAGGGAATGTGCATACTATGTGCATTACTACTATTCCAATTCATTCAAGCACTGATAATATATTCTGGAAAGATGTACAGCATCTTGATATGTCTTCCTCCAGTGTTCAACAAAGTCTGGGAGGAGACAGAGCTTTGGATCCTCATTAAAATATAGGTACCTCATCTCTTCCTCGGTAGTTCTCAAAGATATTTAATTTATCTGACTTCTGTTCAATTCAATTATTATGTACCTCAAATCTATCCCAGGGCAAAGAATCACTGCAAGCGGTTTGGGATGCGTTTCCAGCTACTCAATTCAATCGCAGGGATAAGAAAACACCTCACAAGTTTTCATGTGTGAGAAAAACCAGTAGCGACCAATTCCACACAATATAGATATCTCTCATAACAGAGACTGCCCCCCCACTCCAAACACACACACACACACACACACACACACACACACACACACACACACACACACACACACACACACACACACACACTTGCTCAAAACATCATGAAGAAGCATGACACCCATGAAGGGCTCTTTGACATTTGATATGCTAATGCAAAATCATAATTATGTGGTGTGTGTGTCTTTGATTATGTTTTCACACTTTGCATGATTGTTTATTAATTCTTGCTGAAGCAACAAAGCAAGCATTCATTTGTAACAGTCGTAGCAGACACCTGTTTAGGGTGTTTTGATCAAGGGGAAACACTCACGCTTATTACAAACCATGGCAAATGGGTGTGTACTTTTCATTAGTACCCTCTCCTGATTGGAATTTTACATGCGAACCATGATATTGAACCTGTCTTAAATATTAATAGTCCAGATGTATTAATTATCGATGCTCAGCTCAAGTCTGCTCGGCAACAGTGGGGGAAAAAAAAACACACACACAATGGCGCTGCACCCATCACCTGACTCAAACTTCCCTATTCTGCGCCTCGTCTGCCTCCGCAACAGGTTCATCATTATTCCAGCGAGTGGTAGCGCATTACGGAGAGAGAGAAAATCATTTGAATGCAGGGGCCCTGGGAGAGAGAGAGAGAGAGCCCACAACGGAGAGATTCGGTGTGCACTCTCGCTGCCCTCCCGCACGTTACCTGGGTTTTAAGGCATCATCATCTTTCAGGAGTAGATGAGGAAAAGAGAAATTCTCTCTCTCTATCTCTCTATCTCTCTCCCTCTCGTTCCTCTTTGAATATTTTGCCAGTGTGAATGCACACAACCTGTCTGGCATTAGCGATGTGCTTAATAAAAACGCAGGGATGGGTGGGGTGGGGTGGCGTGAGACGGTGGGGTGGGCATGGGAGCGCAGGCCGAGCGAGCAGGCGGGTGGGCAGGCGGATGAATTTGCCTGGCAGGGTTGGCGTCTCTCGTTTCCAGAGATAAGACCACCGGCCCCCTTATCAGCCGCACACACCCCACCCAGGAGAAGCAGTCAACACATCACTCTCTAATTACCTGCAAAGCAGCCCCCCTAATACAATATGCAGCCCTCTGTCTGTCTGTCTGGATGTCTGTCTTCCCTCTCCCTGGCTCAGCCTCGGCGGGCTGTGTGTGTGTGTGTGTGTGTGTGTGTGTCTGCGCATGCGTGTGTGTGCGTGCGTGTGTGTGTGTGTGTGTGCGAGCGAACGCAGCATCCTAAACGTACGTGACAGGCAGGGTAGACATTTGACATCTTCACTCACAGGCCGGTGTGGCTTTATGTGTCTTACATAGAGGAGCATGGTCATGGACACAACAGGAGACTAGAATACAGACCTGATTTATATGCACCCCCACACACACACACACACACACACACACACACACACTTCACATGCATACATACCTCCCATGCAAACACAAACAGACACACACACACACACACACACACACACAGACACACACACACACACACACACTTCACATGCATACATACTTCCCACAAACAGACACACACCAGACCTCTTATCTGCACAGCAATATCATGTTCTCTGCAGCTGCTTTCATAAGGAGGAAAATGCGGCGGGCTCCCCCTGAGAGTGTGGAAATTACGCCTGCCCTCTCCTCTGTGTTACATTTCAATAACCCGCATTTTATTCATCCACATTTGCCTTTCTTTCTTTCTTCCTTTCTAATATTTTTCCAATTCTGTATTGTAAAATTCATATATATATATATATATATATATATATATATATATAGACACACACACACACACACACACCTACCTACTAAATGTACCACTCTTTCACATGTTTTTTTAATTTCCATTAATTGTGCTGCCATTATACATGGTTTGTCCTCCAGAGCTACAGGAGTAAACCGTGCCGTGGTGAACGCTGAGCATTTTAGGCTCCGAGTCTCCAACCCTCTGTGCGCTGTGTTACACTCCACTCCTTCGCTATCGCTGTCATATGTGTTTCCCCCTCCGAGCGCTCAACCCCGGCTCGAGCCGCCTCACGTTACCAGGCGATGAAGCAGCCCTTTTCTTTTCCCCTCTTTTATTCAATTGTTTTGTACTTCTCTGAGCGCGTGCCAGGAGGGAGGAGAGAAGCAGGCTTAAACACGCTCCGCGATTCAGCCCTGGCCAGACGCAGTCCTATTAACATTTAATGCCTCATTCTTCTGCCTGTGCCAGTCAGGAGACGAGCGGAGGCTGGGAGCAACTCGAAACAAAAGAGCCAGAGAAAGAAGTCTTGGCCTCTGAGCACACACACACACACACACACACACACACACACACACACACAGAGAGAGAGAGAGAGAGAGAGAGGGAGAGAAGGAGAGCGAGAGAGAAAGGGAGCGTGTGCCGTACCATCACACAGGGATGGGAAAAAATGGCGAGTGCCATATCTCTCTCTCACACACACACACACACACACACACACACACACACACACACGCACGCACGCACGCACAAGCACACACACAAACTAATATACACACACCTACACACAGACATACACATACACAGAAGTACACATACGATGGACTCTCATACTGATGTTAAGAATGCTTGTGGAGGTAACGGAGGATGTGGGTGTCACGCCAGGAGCTATTCAGACGGCTCTGCCCAGAGAGGGGAGACTATTTGGGGCCGAGCGAGGGGGGGACGGCCGCGGCGGGGTGCAGGAGGTGTGGGCAGGCCAGCCCCTGCTGCCTGTCCAAGCCGCCATGCCCATCCGCTGGCACGGAGCTGCCTGGCCGAAAGCGAGGAAAACCAGCACGCAGCCCAGAGCCCTCAAGCAAGGAAGCACGCCAGCTCCAGCTCCAACCAAGAGCTTCAGTGCGGGTGTAAACAACTCACCATTGTGTGTGCTCACTGAAATACCTGTACGGATTTAAACGATTCCGACTGCTTTTGTTTGCAAATTTCTGATGTGTGTATTTTGTGTGTGTGTGTGTGTGTGTGTGTGTGTGTGTGTGTGTGTGTGTGTGTGTGTGTGTGTGGGTGTGTGATGCTGTGCAACAGAGGGGCAGGAGGTGTGTGGTGCACTGGCATCCAGGTTCCATGCACTCACCAAATAAAACTACACACTGCCCTGTTTTTTCCTCTGATTGTGCTCCTGCAGAAAGTGCTGTGAGCGTCTGACAAAGCCCAATAAATAGTTTATACGATGCATAATGTGCGGCGTGAAGCTCCAGGGAGAGAGGAAGAGGGCGTCCTCACGAGGCTGCATCTGCTTTGAATTCCTAATGACACTCCTGTTAACATTACCGGCTCGGCTGTGCAGAGGGGGGGCCGCAAGGGACCCTCAGACTGAGACGCTGAGGAGTCAAGCGCCACACAACATACACACACACACACACACACACACACACACACACACACACATATATACACAGCTCCATACCTACACACAGATACGTGTTTGTGTTTGTATGTCTAGGTGTGTGTGTTTGTGCGCGAGCATCCACCTCGGATAGGCTCGAGACTAATTCCGAGCGCTCACTCTAGCATGAGGTCTCTTTTCAAGCCCTGCATCGAGTCAGAAAGCACTACTCTCCCTCTGGCCTCCTCTCCCATTTTCAAAAGCCTTGTTATCTCGGAGCCTCCTTTTCTCCCCTCTCTGTATCAGAGTGTCACGAGACACTGAGGCGAAAAACGTGTCAGAACTCCTGATTAACAGCAAAACCAATCAGAGGCAACCGACAGAATGTTCTCTGTCCGTCTGTCTGTCTGTCTCTCGCGCACTAGCTGGTAGCCGGTGAAGAATCGCTCGCTGCTCATTGTTTTTGGCACTTGCGAATCAGCTGTTGGAATGATACCTTAAAACATCGGCAGAAAAAAAAAAGTCCTTGGCAAAGGCAAATGTATTGGACAGAGTTATTACAAGGAATGCGTTGCCAAAAGCCACTCTTATAAATGCAGGCATTACGGGACATTTCCATACTGCTGACCAAAGGACTTGGAACTGCACAGCTAACACACTTCAAACGTGTGTCTGATGCCTAAATCAAACTGGAAGTGGGAGAAGTAATAGTAAGTGGGGATTTAGTTGTTGTTTTCCCCCACTTGGTTTTTGGACAATTTTCATATCTCTGCCCAACACATTTCTGTGAATTTCTAAGCCTGAATGCCATATATAAAACAGATTTCTTATACGTCTGATTCTTCGCTTTACCTATTTTTTAAGGCAATCTAGAAAGTCCAATTCAACACACTGACCTGGTGACTAAATACCTGCAGACGTTGCTCAGTGTTATTGTCTCCCCCGATTGATTTTCTGGTCTGAGGGGCACAAGCCTTGGGTCTGCTAGCCTTTCCCACTGGCCAGCACAGGAAACAGAGAAATCCACTTATTAGAAAAAAGGTCATCACACAAGGGGTTAACACGGCCGTTCGGGCTAGCCAGAGATCTCTCCGCAGGGAGAAGCCAGCCCCCTCCCTCGGTGAAGGACGGGAGAAAAAAGGTGTGGCTCGGGACGGGGAGTGACCGGGGTGGGGAGAGGAGGGGGTGTGTGGGTGGGTGTGGAGTGAGGGACGGAGGAGCATGGGGCAGAGAGGGGAGGCAGAGCTCTCCATGATTTCTCACAGACACCCAGGATGAGGGAGGAATCTCCCCCCCCAGGTTTTCTAAGGAGCTCTCTCAAGTGTCGGCATGTGTTTAACTCACAGAACACGTTTGTCTGCCGGTGCCACATTTGCAACCATCGTTATTTCAGTGGAAAATCAAATGTTGCATATGCAGTCCATGCAATACACAAGGTGCTGGTGGAATATAGTTCACCATACTGCAATAACAAGCTGAGCCACCACTAAAGAACCAGATCGGTGGGCTGAAGTGATGATTAAGTGTTTTGTAAGGACGGAGGAGGAGGAGGAGGAGGAAGAGAATTAGAGCCCCCCCCCCCCCCCCGCCCGGCCCTAGCCTCCCCCAGGGCGCGAGGAGGCCGTGACAGCAGGATGCAGAGCCCGCCACGGAAACTCGATCCTCAGCCGTCCTGGAGCCAGGGGGGAGCCCCTGAGGCCCTGCCCCTGAGCCAGAGAGAGGCTTCTGGGGTGGAGGCATTCCTCCATCCGCCCTGCCCTGGCCCCCACTGGGTCTCCAGGGGAGCATTCTTCCCACCCTATCCCGGCCTAAGACACTCTCTCCGGGGAGACATTCCAGCAGCCCTGCCCAAGCCTCTGGAGAGTCCCTGGTGGATAGGGTGGGGGTGGGGGGGCCAGGGAGGAAGGGGCAGTGGGTTGCAGATGGGGAGGGTGTGTATGACTGTGTGTGTGTGTGTGTGTGTCTTTGGGGGGCGGGGGATGCAGGAGAACATTCCTGCAGCCCTGCCCCAGTCGAAGAAGACTTGGTCTCACGGGAGACATTCCTGCAGCACTTTCTTTCTGGCTTCTCTCTCTCTCTCTCTCTCTCTCTCTCTTTCTCCTTCTCCTGCTCTGTCTCTCTGTGTCTCTCTCCCAGGTTCTTCTTCCGCAGTCCAGCATTAGCACGATCAATAGCACCGATCGCATCGGGGACACAGGGCGATCCATAGCCCTGGACTCCCCTAGCGCAGTGCAGTGGTCATGGCTTAAGTGCACAGAAAGGTGTTAAAGCTGCTGCAGCCTGGGCCAGACGACAGCAGCCATTGATCGAAGTGACATGTTACATCTTACATCTCTGTCTCCCTCTCTTTCTCCTTCTCTCTCTCTCTCTCTATCTCTCTCTCTCCCCGTCGTTACCTCTTTCAATTGCTCTGTCTGTGTTTAGGGTGGGATCAGCATGTTTTTTTTTTTACATGCGTTTCCATCATTTCTGTAATAAATGTTCAGTTCATATTATTAAGATAAATTATTGTATTAATACTGATAGTTATTAATAATAAGTCCTCCCATTTTGTTACTGTGTCAGTATGTTTTTTTCAAAGTTGCATCCATGTTTTGACATTCTGACAGAAGTGAAAAATATGATGTTAAATCATTAGAAGTTATAAAGATGTAAGAAAGAAGTATAACTTTATAAGTATAAAGTATAATTTTGCGACCAGAGCTAAAGTTATGGACCTGGTGTGAATACCAAGATGCAGAGGAGTTGTTACTTATTTTAAAGTAATTTTTTTTTATTAAATAAATTACAAATATAATAGTTTAGCACAATACCCTAATGACAATTACACTCTTACACATTACAATTTGGTATCCACAGGGGGTCCAATCCAAACTGCATTCTAAAATCTTGAGTAATTGGGAGCTCTTTGTCTCCGAGATTGACATTAATTTGAGGTTAGTGCGGAAGCAAAAAATCCACAGCAAAGGCCAATTCAGCGGAGAGAGAGAATGAAATACTCAATACGTGAGTCATACAAATGAAGCATGCCTTAAATGTTGCCTTGAACCCCAGTATTCAAGTAAGACCGACAAGCGCACGCACACACACACACACACACACACACACACACACACACACACGCACACAGATGCATACACAATTTTCTTAACTGCTGCTCAACAACACTGGAATTCATTGGACACCTCTCTGGAGCTCTGACTTGTATCTTTGTTATGCCTGATTAATAAAAACTTTGAATCAATCATGAGCTGAGGATCCGCACACACTACAGAGGTGGGAAGCAGGAGAAAACGCTTTTCAACAAAACAATAAATTAATAATTCCTTGTAGGTACACATGTTGTTTCAAGTCCATTAAAAACACAGACAGAGACTTTATGTTTTGAAATAATAATAATAAAATAAATAATAAAAATTGTAACACTCAAAGGTTATATATCAGAGGCTGCCAATATAGTACATCAGATCATTCAGATTCATTCATTCAGTTGAGCTGGGTGCCAGATCATGAATTTGAAATCAAAGAAAATGAAAATGTATAAACTTATATTACATTTAACATTTAAAAAAAAAAGTTGTGTTCTTCTGGTGGCCACATCTGATGTGGGGTCTGTGGGAGATAAAGAGGCCAGCCAGCCCACCGCATGTGGAAGCCTTCAACTGACATCATTAGTTCTCACTGCCACCTTGTCAGAGTATTTTTAGCCGTGTTCATACATCAGCCAGCCAATGACATGGCCTGCCAGTGGAGCTACACTACAATACTTGTGCAAGCGCACTCTGGCTCGCCTGCTTCCCTCTGTGGAGATGTGCGATGTGATGTGTGTGGTCTAATCGAATGTACGAGACAGTAGGTGTAGCCAAAATACACAGAGACTGGGGAGAATGAGAGAAAGAGAGAGGAAGAGAGAGAGAGAGAGAGAAAGAGAGAGAGAGAGAGAGAGAGAGAGAGAGAGAGGGCGGGGAGTAGAGTTGGAGAACTGCAGTTGTGGAAAGTGGTACATTTATTGCTAATGCTGTAGGAATTTGTGATGGTGGCAGCACTTCCTTTGGCTAAGATCACATTTAATGATATCCATGTGTATGAATTAGTATGTTATTGTGTTCCTGTGGTGTGTGTATCAGAGAGATAGAATTACAGAGGAAAGAAGGAGGTGGAGAGAAAATGAAGTCGAAGGAATTAAAGGGAAGACGGGTGAAGACAAAGGGACAGAGAAGAAGAGACAGAGGGAGAGAGAGAGAGAGAGAGAGAGAGAGAGAGAGAGGGAGAGAGAGAGAGAGAGAGGAAAACAGGGAGCAAGGCAAAAGAGAGAGAGAGGAAGAAAGCAAAAGAGACCAAGGGGAAAATGGAGGGTGAAAGGGAGAGAGACACACAAAGAGAGACAGACAGAGAGAGAGAGAGAGAGAGAGAGGTGCTAGCACCAGACTTGGCTCGGTGGGCTGAGCGTTGTTTACCTGTCAGCTGGCATTGATTAATCTTGTGTTCGGTGAGATCGCTCAGTGACTCGAACACCTGCCGGCAGCCGTCGCAGCTGTGCAGAGCGGCCTCTTCCTCGTCGTCGTCCTCCTCCCCCTCCTCGCCCTGCTCTGGAGACAGACGCCTCTTCCTCAGACGGCCGTCCTCCACATCCTCTGCCACCCCCTCCGGGCCGAAGTCTGGATCTGTGGATGTGATGCAAAGGGAGACATGTTGGGTTCTGGTCTCCAACGACAACCACTGCAGTAACAACAACAACATCCAGAACATCATCTAATGCGCTTAATGTGATCTACAGAGCGACTGCTATACAGGTGTGTTCTGTGTATACACACAGGCATGTGTATAGGGTCACATGTCTCATTCCATCCTTTGAGATTGTTTCCATCAGGACTTTCCGCATTCTGATCAGCTACACATTCCACCGCACCACATCTCACCATAACACCATTACTCTTTCAAAAGTTAATAATGGAAGGAGACATCCTCTTGTTTTTTTTTAAGATCTTTTTTTCTTTTCTTTTTAAGGATTTAAGGATTTGCTAAAGAACTTGGCTTTTTCTCGAGCAGTTCAATCGAGATATCAACTCTGCTACTGCAGGGGGAAAACAAAGAGGGGAGAAAGAAAGAGGCTGAGTGGTGCTGAAATTGGTGTGTGTTACACCCTCGATGTGACACACTTCCCTGAATAATTTAGCCTTCCCTCGCAGGCAGCCGCGGGTCGCACACATCAATATTCTCCTATCTGCAATCTCGTCTTTCAAACACAATGTGGGCCTGAATACGTGTTTGGCGATCAGCACAGAAGAAAAGGGATCGAGGCAAACCTTCCCTCTGATTGCTAAACGCAGTCAAACCGTTTCAGATTTATTTGATGAGAACTGCTGTGAGACTGCCTGCACATTAGCATTCAGTCTGATAAAGCCTACATCATGAGCATGAGATAAGGCCTGCTTCGGTTGTTTATGGAACAATATTTACATTGGCTTGTATAATTCGACCACCATTGCTGTGGAACCTCATGTTCACCCTACATTGTTGGTTGCCAGGCACCCAAATATTCTATAGGTGCCTGGCAGATGAAGATGCCTTGGGAAATGGGCTGTACACACACATGCAGGTAACAAGGCAGTTTCAGACTACATCATTTTATTTAAGAACATGTGATACAAGTACATGGTACATTGTACACTAAGTACATAATATGAAGAATATAATAGTAAAGCTCAATTTAAAGTAATTAAATAAGTGTAAATGTATAGGCAGCATAATGTATGTATGTATATGGAGCAGGGCATGACCTGTGGCATTAGTCATGAGCTGAAGTGATATTACTGGTCATGACATATTTATATCCCGATCATGATGAGCGCTGCTCCACTCCACGTCACCCTATTCATCTGACACTGGCTCCAGCACATCGCTGTGTGCTTCTTCACTAAAAGGGGAGAAACAGAGAAGGAGGCCTGGCTCTGAAGAGTGTGAAATTCCTTGAGGAGCGACGATCCAGAACTCATCAAGGCCACCCAGGATTCTTTCCTCCACCCCCAGCCACCACCACCCCCCCTTCCCCACCAACACCCCTAACTCAAACCCCCAGCCAGCCCCCCACCCTGCCCGCCCGTCCATCTCACGCCAAGTATTGATGTAACCTCACACCCTCCATTGTCCTCCTCTCCTGGCGACGGAGGCTCGTGGAACATGCCCTCTAAAAATATCAGCACAGGGCTCCCCGCTGGGACCCCGAGGAACAGAGCAGAAGGTGTTTGGAGAAGACGCAAATCCCCCAGCCCGATCTTCACAGATGCAGACGCCTCCTTCCATGGAGGAGGGCCTGTGCCTCGGAGGCCAGCCAACCTCAGAATGGTCAACCTGACACGGGTTGGGGGGGGGGGGGGGGGGGGGGGGGGGGGTTGGCGGGGGCTCAAACAGCCAGGCCAACGGGTTCCAGAACTTCGCTCCTATTTCCAGGACGACATGTTGGCATGACCTTTCTCGAGCTCGACTCAGTCGAAAGAGTCAAATCGGTTTGAATCTAATACTGGGAAGTTAAAAGCTTCTCTTTTTAATTATCATACACATTGAATTACATTGCACCATGCCGATGCGCAAATGGCAGTCAACACATGAAACGCTCAGACTCTGTGTAATTCTTTGGCAGCGTGGTTGACCCACCGCAACTGCACCACATCACACATTCTTTGGTGATGAAACACGGAATAACAACCCAAAAAAAAAAAAGCACGCTGCCTTTCCTCCACTCCTCTGCTTGTATGCATCTCACTCACTCCTGCACACTGATCTGTAGCTGCTCTGATCCAATAGGTTTCTCTTTGTTCTTGCCAGGAGGAAAGAAAGTCGCGCCCATTAGAGCAACGTCGCTGTGTAAATGTAGATGGCTTCACCTCTCCCATCTAACAGGCTAACCTGGGGACCGGTCACGGCAAGGTCAGGGCCTATCCGAGGGATTAGAGTTCAATGTCAATACAGAGTTCCAGAGTGTCTGGGTTTAGACCCATTAATCCATTTGATCTGGACATCCTCCTGCCTGAATTCCCAACTGAAATGGCAGGGGATCAATGACACCGGAGCAAGACAGCCTGCCAATCAGGAGTCCTCACACTGGCGTGATCAGCGGAGGATAGGGTGAAGGAATGTGCTGCAATCTCAGCATTAAAACGCTACCTGACAGAACCATGTGTCAAAGGTTTATTACCACTTGGAGAGCCGACACATCATTATGAAGAATTATGTACAGGTAAGAAAGATGGGCATAGATTTGTAGAAGACCACGGAGATACATTTTCCATTATGAATAGCTTCATTATTCTACAAATGTGAAGAGCAAGTCATAGTCAAATGACAGAACAATATGCCCTCTTTCATTACGCTATCACAATATCATATGGCAAAAATGGCTGTTGTTTCTTGTAATATGCTTTCATAAACAAACATTTTGCATTATCGCTGCACCGTTTGAGGTGGTCTGTCATGTTTGTATTTGTCCTCTGAGGACAGTGATTGATCCCGTTTGAAGTAAGCCACGCAATATTTTATGTGTTTCTCTCTCTCCATCCATCATTGTCCAGCCCACCCACGCAGTGCGGAGCGCCTCGGTGACATTTATCATTCCAGAACTTTCATCTCGCGGAAAAAAAGGGGGCTGACACCCCGCCCCCCCACCCTTAATATTATTGAGTATTTCTGCTCTTAAATATTTATAGTGTTTTAATTGATGTTCCCTTCTCTGCTCTGTCGCCCCCCCACCAAGGGTCCCTAGCTCCCCCGCCAGGCCGGCTCCCTGAATCCCCCCCCCCTCCGTGCTCGGGTGTCTCCCACTGTGACAGGAGGGGGCGGCCCTGCTCTCTGGCCACAAGCCCCCCACCGCCACTGCCTGCCAATCCTTCAAACCACAGGAGAGAAGGAGCGAGAGACAGGGAGAGACAGGGAGCGAGAGAGAGTGAAAGAGAGAGAGAGAGAGAGAGTGAAAAGAAGAGTGAAAGAGAGAGAGAGTGAAAGAGAGAGAGAGAGAGAGAGACAGAGAGAGGAAAGGAGAGAGAAACAGGGGAGAGAGGAAAATTGAGATAGAAAGAGAGTGAGAGAGAAAGAAGGGAAGGGAAGAGAATAAGAAAAAGAGAAAGGGAAAAAAGAGGGGAGAGAAGACATATTAAAAGGAAAGTGAAAGGCACATAAAGACAGAGAAGGATGGCCATAGAAAGACAGGAGGAGAGTGCAGTGGTATATCCACATATAAGTAGAGACTGGTCAAAGAAGCAGGGAATTAGAAATCCAAATTTATGTGGCAAGAAACTCCTAGCAATCTGGAAGCATCCAAGGAAAGTCTTTAAAAACTCTCCTAAATCTTCCGTTAAGTCAGAAACACTGACTGGAAAAATAAACCCGAACCACCAGATTTGGCTTCACTTTTGATCCATCATTTGGCATTAAACCGTTATAAATGGCATCATTGGTGGGGGTTCAGTGTCTTTTTAAATCGCATCCAAAGCAAGATTAAACGTCCTCCTCCTCCAGAATCAGAAGAGGATGAAGTCAAGCAGGCGTCTCTGTGGAGTCCCTCTCCCATTTCCATGAGACTAACCGAGATTTACCATTGCTCACGCTTGAGTCTTCAAGAAACACAGCCCAACAGACATGGAGCGAGCCCAAACACAAGAACCCCACAGCCCACACACACACACACACACACACACACACGAAAATACAACAGAGGGCCTTAACACAATCGAAGAGCGACTACCTTTTGTAATCGTCTATCGTCTTTTTTCCCAACCAGCACTGACTCATACACCCCCAGCCCACACACACACACCCCAAACCACTCTCCCTGTGCACATCCACCCCCAAGTTCGAAATTAAGAATTTATTCTCAGCAGCGAGCGGCTTCAGTCGACACATGTCAAGGCGTCTGATCAAAGGTGTGAGGCCTGCTTCAGTGGGGTGAGGGAGAGCTACTATCAGACACGGGAGGACATTAAGATTGAATAACCTTCACACGGATAGCAGAGTCTCATTATGGAGACGGAAAAGAGAGAGAAAAAAAAACGCTGGGGTTGGGTTGGGTGGGGGGAGTTAAAAACTCTTGAAAAACTTTCATGGAGCTCTCGCCAATATAGGTCACAGGCATGCTCCTTATAAAGTGACACTTAAGTGAGTCTTCTGCTGTACTTGGGGGATGGAGGCTTGGGTATTTCCCCTCTACCCCGTCTTTATTGTCATTTTCGACTGATCTGAGATCATTACGCCAGCTCTCCCTCACACGCACACCAGCCTGGAGAGCAGATCACATACTGATCCAGAGTCAGTGAGGGGGGATCTCTGAAGAAGCATTGGAGTGCAGTGCCCCAGACAAGCGTAACAAACCCCCAATCAGCACTGTTATGAAACATGGATACTTAATGGAAGAATTGCAGTGTGTGTAAAAATGTGTGTGTGTGTTTGAGAGAGAGAGGGAGGAAGAGGAGCATGACTGTAAGCACTAAAAAGGAAATCTCTGCACACACACACACACCCAAACACAAGCACATGCCTGCACAAACACATGCACGCACGCACGCACGCATGCACACACACAAACACACCCAAACACACGCACATGCCTGCACAAACACATGCACACACACACACGCGCACACACACACGAATAAACAACAATACACAGCTGTCAATCACTGAAAGGGCTTTCACATAATGACATAATTCTATCAGTCCCTTCCCACATAAGCACAATAGGAAAGGAACAGAGGGCAAAGAAAATCCAAGTTATCAAAATGAGAAACAGGCTCAGAGCCCCCACTCTCTCGCCCTCTTTCCCTCCCTGCTCCCTCTCTCGCTCTCTCTCTCTCTCTCTCTCTCTCTCTCTCTCTCTCTCTCCCTCTCTCACAGGGAGTTATAATATTGAACAGAGCATCTTGCCATGCCATTAGTGCAGTTGTACAACAAAGGAAATTAATAATAGAGAGTGTGATTTCAGCAGTGCTGGAGGAGAGAAAAAGGGGGCTGCTCTCCTCCTTTCTCCTTTCTCCTTTCTCCCCTCTCTTCCCTCTTCCCTCTCTCCTCTCCTCTCCTCTATGCTCTGCTCTGCTCTCCTGCAGCATTGAGCCCTGCGGTGCATTGATCTCGCTGGCGCGGCACCTCACAGTCCCCGCGTCCTCTAAGATCTTTACATTCGAGAGCAGGACTCAGTCCACTCCACTTTAGCAGGGCTGACATCCTACTCCACAAAATAGCTCAAACCTGATACAGCTGGGGTTGGGGGGAGAGAAAAAACGAGTGCATGAAAGAAGAAAAGAGACAGAAAGCGAGGGAGGGAGGGAGCAGGAGAAAGAAAGAGAGGGAGGGAGAGTGTGCAAGTAGCATGTGGTTACAATTACACACAGTGGTAAAGGCAAGCTGTGGATCTTAAACCTAACATTCTGAGTCAGGGCGGAAAGAAAGAAGGAAAGAAAGAAAGACAGAAAGAAAGAAAGAAAGAAAGAAAGAAAGAAAGACAAATCTATCAACCCATATTATGTTGTCTCTGATTTTCTTTTGTAGGCAAAAAAAAAAAACAGTCCTTCCAAACAGCTTTTTTTGTGACCTTTGTAATGAAATCACACTCGACCCTCACACTGGACCTTGCGCATCCATAAAAGCACACAAATGCACACACATACACGCACTAACAAAGAAATATATTCTCTATGTTATGACTGATTTAGTCTGTTGGATAGCACCTGGGTAACATCCACACACGTTGTTATTTCATTACATTGTAATTACACAAATATCCACAACGTACGCATAGGATGACTTCATTTAACATTTTTGTGTGTGGTAACTGCAAATCATTGATTTTTGAAAAAATAAACAATCTGAAGTAGAGGCTGTGACTACAGAATGTGTCTGAACATTTCTACAAGGGAGACTGTTGTCATGACAAGTGCAAATGCGAATGAAACTGAGTGGATTTCAGAAAAGCTAAACCCTCTGTTTACAACAAAATTTCTAAGATGGAGGAGGGATATTTTGACTATGTATATGGTAGTTTTCAATGCTACATTCATACTTCGATTATTATTGCATGTTTATATAGTAACTGCAGCATGATAATACACTAAAGAATTCTGGGAGAACATAATATTCAAATGCAGTGCATTACCCTCATCTTACATCATTTGTAGTAGTGTCTGCTCCACTTAAACAAATGCAAAAATCCACACTTCCTAGATGGCTCTTCATGTTGGTGGAAAAACACTTAGTTGGGCCTTGCACATGACAAAAAAAAGGGGGGGAGAAATTTGATTTGAGCAACTCTCAAGCTCTCAGCAGGCACCCAATGCCATTGATCATGTAATGCAGACTACTTAATGAAAGTAGTGACTGAAGAATGAAGCAGCCACCTGTGAATGAGGGGGTTCAGCCCCTCTTTAGGGGAGGAGATGTATTACTTTAGGAGGCCCTTAGTGTTCAGAGTCTTAAAGAGTGGACAAAGAGTGAAATTATAAAAACAAAATAAATTACATTTCAGGTTTAGACTGAAAAGGACTCTTTGAGACAGAGTAACAGTGTGCGTTGACTCTAGACAGCAAACGCAAGGGCTTTATCTGGCTGTATTAACAATCTCCATAGTTACCATCGGAACCGTTCTTAAATGTCACCAGCCAATACAAATACAGCAGCACATCAAACCACCCAGAAGACATCTCCCTTGAAATGTTTGAAAATATGATAATGGGGTTGTAGAGGGAAGGTAGATAAATCTGTCATATTTTTTTTCAGTGCACACACACACACACACACACACACACACACACACACACACACACACACACAGTTTTCTACACCATCTACTGATAATCTACCAGAGTCTCTTTACAGTGCAGCAATCCGCAACCAAGTCCATACATCTCAGAGGTGTACACACATTAGCCCTGTAACATGACATCTCTAGTTTGGCTAAAACACAGACATGGAGCTCTCTCTCTCTCTCTCTCTCTCTCCCCCATCCGATGCCAGCCTCGGAGAGTCGAGGGTCCCCAGCCTGCTGGGCAAAGCCATCCATATCGGGTTTAAAATAACCACACATGAGACCTAACCTTTACGAGAGACAAATGAAATAAGAGATCCACTACTGCACATCAGGAGCAGGCCTCATTCATACTGGGTCTTCTGAAAGCCTGACCTGGATTACTGCTTGGTGCCTGGAGGGCAGCAGTTGATGCCACATGAGGTGACAGGACGCATTCATCTGGCCACGCTGCACGCGGCAGAGAAAGAGAGGGGGGGGTGCAAACACAGAAATAAACACACACACACACACACACACTTTTACACGCACAAGCATACAGTACTGACGCATGCAGACACACACACACACACACACACGCACACACACATACGCATACGCACACACACGTGTGCATACACATACACATACAATACTGATGCATGAACACAGACATACACACACACATGCAGAGAAATCCAAAAACCAAAGAAATCGGCCACTTTGAGGCAGACACACTAAGGCACAAAACGCACTGCACTCACATCAACACAGACAGCCAAGGACCAGATGTAGCAAGACAAAAAGGCCATTTTTCCGATGAAAACATAAAATAGCATTACCGCTTGCTACGGCAGTCTGCCCTGGGGTGAGCCGGTCCTCAGTCACATTGTCTTCTACTGCCATGGAAAGAAAGAGAGAAGAGCTGATTAGAGAGACAAATAAAGACACTTTGTGGGCATGAACTCCTCAGCATGATTTCTTATTATTGCATGGCTGCCTCTTTTCTTTTTCTTTTTTTCTCTTCTCCTTGTGTGTACCAGAGATTTTCATTTTGATTTTGTTGTTTTTATATTAATATTCTTCAGCGCACAGAGCTTTCAGTTACTTTCTGCAATTCAACCTCAGGTTTGGGAATCTGCTCGAGTCTTTTTCATATGCATGAGGTTTGGAAACGCAGCCCAGAGCCACCCACATAAATCACTTATTGGGTTGAATAATGACATTATGAATTATAGAAATCTTCTAAAAACATATCCCATCAACAGAGACCCAGTGACCAGAGCATGAAAACCTCCCCCCTTAACTGGCTCGGCAAGAGAAAAAAAGAAACCGTATTTCTTTCATACAAACTCAACCACATACACAGAAAAAAGGCAAAAGGGGGAAAACTGTGGTAGTGGAAAATGCCAGTTTACAGAAATTAAGCTGAGAGAAGGAAAATGGGGGGAGACGGCTTTTCACATTTTCCTTTCAGTTCATTCTTCTTTTTTTTCTTAATTCCCTGACGTTACATTTGGCCTTACGAGACCGTTCTTTGCTGCCCACCAAGGGAAAGTGAAACAGTGGACATTGGGTGAGATATACCACCCATACCTGTATATAACACCTGTAAAATACAGGTATGGATGTATACACCTCTATATAGTTTAGTGGCTGAGATTGCATCTAAATGTTCTCAAAGTAACAGTAACAGGAACAGTGAGTTTGCATGACGTGTTTTCTGGGCATCTCAAGAGCTCTAGCAAACAGTGAACTCTCACTGGCAAATCCCACACAGAGACGTCACCTGCTACAAATCTGTGCCTTCAGAGTTCCATTAGCGCAGACATGCCCGTGCATTCTAATGACGCTGGTGACTACTTTGGAGCTGAACAGTCCTCGAATGAACCCCCTCTTTGACCAGTGTTTAGACAAATTCATTACACGGCAATTAAAACTTTTTGACGAGTGGCCCACTGCCATTGTCCTTGACAAACAGGGAGTGTGTCGTGAAATGTATGCATAGATTTCATTAGAGACTCCCCCTCCCCAACCCCCCTTTCCTCCCCTTTCACTCTGACTGGAAGAGTTCCTTGCTGCATGTCAGGTGTGGAGAACTAAATGGATTTTAGCAGCAGGAAGAGAACAAAAGACTCCCACCTGCTCCATGGAAAATGAGGGTCTCATTGAGGAGGTTTACGTGCCTTGCAGTTCCACCCCTGCAGTCAGGAACGTAGCCTCCATTATGCCTCCTCTATCTACCCTTTCATTTCCTGTGCAAAGACATGGCCCCCTCTGACAGGACCTCCCAGCTGGGGGTGGGTGGGGGTAGGGGGTGGATGGGGTGGCCTGGCAGGGACTGTCAAAGCAGGAAGTAGCCTTCGTTCTTTTAGAGAGCTTTAACAATTTCACATTTTGAGGCAATTAAGGAGAGAATGGTGGGTGGATGGATGCAGGTCACAGGGAGTTCTCAAAGAGCCGTACGCCTGTGTCAAACCACTTCAAACCAAACAACTTTAAAAATAGGCAAACGTTGTTTTCCAAAGGTGATGGCCAATCACACGGCAATATCCTTTCAAAAGAACAGTGTTACAATCTAATTCCAATAAGGCACCTTGTTAGTCCTGTTTCAGTTCCTTTAAAAGGACTTATGAGCCTGATCTTTGGGTGAATAACCTTTTCCACCCAGTGGAAGCTGGATATTTCAAACTGAGTCAAACGAGTGCTCTAGTTGGACTGCCTGTGCGCTAGCTGGACTGCCTGTGCATTAGCTGGACTGCCTGTGCTCTAGCTGGACTGCCTGTGCGCTAGCTGGACTGCCTGTGCTCTAGCTGGACTGCCTGTGCGCTAGCTGGACTGCCTGTGGCTACCGATGGCGGGCAGGGAAAAGAATGCAGAGCCTTGGTTGTAGAGACACTTCTTAGAGGGAAGGTCCCTATGAGCTAAATGAGTTTTTCCATCACAGAGAAGATCCATATAAGCAGCATCATTTAAATCGGGGCAGGGGTCTTAATAAATCCCCCATGGTTCAGGGGTAGATTGGTATGTTGGGAGTTAGACTTTTTTTTGTTTTGATTGCCATCTCTGTTGGTGAGACGAAGGGAGTTGAGGCAGAAAATGTCCTTTTAACAAAGAGAGCGTAACTTTTACATTATGACAGCTCACAGTCATTTGTTACCACTGTGCTGCTATTAAAAAGTTTTTTTATTATTCCAACAGCGGTGAGACATTTGATGTGTTTTATCATTTCCTCCACTTTTTCCACTTGTAATGTTCTTTTGTAATTGGTCAGTATCGTAGGGTCACAATAACAACTTCAACTGGAATAGTGAGTGTGAGTGAATATTTAGGCAATCACTAAATTATTTCAAACACTCACTCAACTACTTGAGGAACTGCCACAGGTCTCCACTGATCATTTGATAATGATCCTTCTAGAAAAAAATTACAGTAGTTTTGGAGTTGTCAGAGACATAATCTCCACAAACCGACATTTTCTCAACAAAGCACAAATGTACGGTGCTTTGCCAAATGTTTCTATTCTGCAAGAAATGGTAGCACTACACCTCAGTTCTACACGAGTGCAGTTAGGGACATGGAATTGTAATACGGTAATACATTTCTCTGAAGGGGCTAGATGGGATCGGCATAAATCATCTCCAGTAGATTTTACATTGTGGTAATAGTCATTTTACACCGGCGTGCTCTGATACAGGAGCGCTCTATGATACAGGAGCACTCTATGCAGTGAGAGAGTGCTCTCTTAATATATGAAACATGGTCAGAGGTATCAGTTTCTGACCTACTGTTGTACGACTAATGGCTCAAGCTCAGCGTAGGGAGTCATCGTCAGACAGCACATTTGAATTCAATTTGCCCACGGATCCTCAGCCCTCTTCTAACCTTTGATGGGCTTTCTGTGTACAAAAAAAAAAGCAGTGCTAGCCTTCCTTTAAATATACTCCGCTTGATTTGACTCCAGTGATTTTAGTCCACTGTATCAGATGTGGAATCTTTAATATGGTTCAGAGAGAAAACAGCAATTGGTAAGAAAATGTTAATTATATTACATATATAAACATCAAATGAAAAAAAATATAACATATACCAATGAATGGTTGTTGGTGTGCTTGTTCATTGGGAATCTATATAATATGTTAACTGGATTGGTTCCACGGAGTGGCAGAGTCATTAGAAGGAAGCTGTGTGCAAATAAGCTTCAATCAAAACAACAGATCATCAGATTGTTCTTTTTGACATAATGTTTATCTCTGACCCTATGATAACTTATAATGCACTACTATGGAATGACACTCAAAAGAGCATTTTCAGTGATACTTACTGAAGTACAGATCATGTATTTCAGTAACACGCCATATCATCCAACGTCATTAAAAGAGACCATTGTCACTAGGCTATCAATAGAAAGTACGCAGTAAGAAATAAATAAATGCACCATCTCAGCCACTAATTAAAGGGCGACAAAATCTGAAAACTCTACTAATAAGTGAAAGGGCAAAAGCTATGATAAACAGTTGCAAAAATTTCAAAATTCCCTGAAATATTTTAGTGAGTATTTACAATTTTAATTCAGGTCTGAAAAGTAATGAAACACTTTTACTGGTATAAATGACTTAACAGTAACGTGACAGTGGGGGCACTTGACCCCAGTGTGTAGAACAGCATAATAATGTCCCTCTCTGGCACACAATGGCTTCAGTGAATATGCTCTTTCTTAGTGTGTATTCACAGGGCCACTCTGGACAAAGCATGGACATGAGTCCAGCTGCACACAAGAACAAAAGGCCCGTAATGCAGCCTGACTAGCTGACAAGAAGCCTCTCGCCACAGGGATTACAACTCAATTTAGAGAGGGTCACCAGGGGTCAAACCCCATCAATTAGTGTACGGAGGCTGAGACGCACAACTGTACAGGAGCCACTATCTAATGAATGCTACAGGGTTGGGGAGACTGGTGATTAGTGTCGTGAAGGATTTACAGTGAAGGACATGATGATTATGTACCGGCATTTTTCATTACCCTGTATTACGTTCTTAAAACTCTACTGTCGCTGTTACACTGCTGCCTGTTAGTCAGATGGCAATAATGACGACTATGAGGATGAAGCTGCTGCTGCTGATGATGATGTCAATAATGATGAAAATGATAACCACAACAATATTTATCTCCGTCTCTGATGTTACATATTTGTGATCAAAGCTCCTAAGTTTAAAACTCTTAGTCAGAAGGCCTCCATTGACACGCAGTTGGGGAAAATTGTAACCTGCCTCTAAACTGCAGACTCCTGCTCTGCCACAGCCACATTCACACTGTGTGAAATAACAAGAAATATCGGCCAGCTCCCGCGACACCACACACAAGTTATAGAGGCGAGTGTCAAGAGCAGTGACAGGCCTGCTAATGGGATTTTTTAATGGTTCTATGAAAATTTCCTTAATGATAATAACATATTTTTCTGTCACATTACAAAGTGTTAATGACTTTTTTTTTTTTTTATCACAGATCATTAGTTGGACCACCACTAAATTTAAAGTTTACAGAATCTTTCATAATTATTTACATAAAGCACGTTTTAAATGGTTCATACTTGTAATTAAATGCATTATGACTCAATTTGAATTCTAACCCTTTTTTATTAAACGCTATAAAAGAGGTCAAGATTTCATAACTGTTCTCAGGTCAAATTAATCATACTGATGCCACCATGTCTTGAACTGAACTAAATATTTCCCTTGAAGTGGTCATAACCCCTTGAGAATTGTGGTGCGTTACTATCAATCATACTATGCTGTTCGGTCAATCCTTCCAGTTTTCAAAATAAAACTCTTCCACAATATTCCAATCGTGTTTTAGCAGTTTCACACCGTGTGACACTTAAATCAATATGCAATATAAATTATTAACACTTCCTCTAATAATAAAAGTCTTCCAGAGATTATTTTAATTTTTAATTAACATTAAACTCAAAGCTGACACATTTGTTTAACTGGCAAAAATGTCCCAAGTTCATTTGTCTTTTATTACACTTCTGTCAAATTGTCCTACATACACGTGGATGAATAAATCCAATTCGAGTCAGAAGCAGTGTTGTCAATAAAGACCCCGTTTGATGGCCCGGCATTCTGACATTGTTCAGACAACACACTGATTTAGCTGAGAATACCAATACCATGCAACACATGAATACAGTAAGGGGTTAGATTCTAGATCACCAGACACACATGACGCATGAAAGACAGGAGAGGCAGAGATAGGGAGCAAGGGAGAGATGAGGAGACACAGACGAGAGAGTGAAAGAAGGAGAGACACAGACAGAGG
>NC_045176.1:11275103-11280103 GCF_900700415.2 Clupea harengus
TGGCTGCCTGTGTTATTCAGAAGGGCTTGTGTTGATCGCACTAGGGGCACGGTGATCGATGGACTGAGAAAGATATTCACAACGCCTCCCTATCACCCCACTCGGAGCAGATCACTGCTCACCCATTATCTTATCATTGGAAGGCATGACGTGACTGTGTCTTTGCCACATAACTCAGGTTATGTCAGATATGATACATGACTATTTGTACCATTTGACTATTTATTAACCATATCATTATTATCACTAGAATGTAAAGGAACTTGTATCCGTAGGCTACTATGAATGATAGGCTATGTCTGATGCAGAATGTAAAATATATGGTCTGATATATGGTTTTATTTTGGTAAGTAGAGCTTTTACAAGTAGCCTCAGAGTAGGCATGTCAAGATGAACAAATTTGCCTCAATCCTATAAACCAGCCCTCAGTCACCGAGTCAAGGCTTTGTCTGCACTGTGTACTTGACATTCACAGTAGGCCTAAAAGGGTTGCATCACCACCCGTGTGCTTTCAGGCAATGAATGAAACAAATAACTGTGTCTGAAATAGCTGTATTTCATATGAAAAAGTTCATAGCTAGATTAGAAATATCCTGCAAAAAGTGCCATTAAACAATGGTCTTGGATCAGAAGGCAGATTTAATACAGGATAGACACTGCATATACAGTATGATTTTTTATTTATTTTTAAAGACGTGGTTATCTTGTGATGCAGTAGTAGGTAGGATGTGTTAAACCAAAAGTACAATAAAAATAACCTCCATTAGATTTATTTTAAACTGTCAGTTTTACCTTTGACCAGTTGCAAAGCAGAATACATAAATGGTAGATGAAATCATATATTTAGATAAACCTACTGTTTTAAGAAGCATTTAGCGTACTATTAGGTTCATCTCGATGTTTTTAAGTAGGCCTACATTGAATCAAAGTATCTTCAGTATAGCAGAGAAATTCAGGAAAAGCAGATATTCTGCTTATTCTTACTTTATGATTAGATAAATGGCTGAGTACTCCACACAGTACTATCCACATGAGACAGAGATCACTTCAGCATGACTGTCACTATGCTAAAAGAATGATACAATCAGATACCCTTGGTAGTTATTTTATTTTTCACAATATCTATTCTGTATAATTTATTTTGGTTTGGTAAATACATGTTTCTTCTCTCGTGATTATGTCTGTTGCATTTGAATGTATGATGCAGTAAGGTTATGTAAGGGATAACGACGGTGTGTATTGGACGAAGCAGAGGGGATACCTCGACTAGGTTACAGCCGGTTCCATTGTTGCTTAGACCGAATCCTTTAGCTTGCTTGCTATATCTGATTCTATGCGTGCTAGCTTACAAGTTTCCAAGATAACATTTTATTTAACCACGGAATTCATCGCGTTTACACTACTTGGCAAAATGAGAGAATACGTTTATTTTGTTCATTCATTAGCTTGCCTGGCTACACACTTACTGTTACAGCCTCTGTCCTGGGACAGCTTTTCAGTTAACCACCATTTACTATGGTTGTAATAGTTACAATTCAAAGTTTCCAGAGCATTGATACAGAACGGTGATTAAGATTTTTCACCAGATCTTCATATGTGTCCCAGAAATTTCGGGACACCTGCCAGCCAATCAGAAAAGAGTATTTCTCATCGCTGGGGTAATAATAGATGAAAACAGTTTCAGTAGTCTATGCTTCTAGTGACCTCAGCCACTCACTCTCACACACACACACACACACACACACACACACACACACACACACACACACACACACTCACACTAAAATAAATAGCATGACTAGGCCACAAAATAAAAATGTCTTAAAGATGTATTAAGATAGACAGGGTTAATCTCTGCCAGCTTTTGTTGTATTGTTAAGGACATGGTGCCTTGACAGAACTATTACTTTGGTTTGGCCCTTTAGTTGAATTGGAAACTATGTTAAACGAAGATCAAACTGTTCTCTTAGTATTCATCAGAGCACCATCTTTACGCATTGTCCATCTTTATGTATTGTCCATAACCTCAAATATACATTAGATGTTGATTCTACTGTTAACTCTTTATCCATGAAATATTTGTCAGATAAAGCCTGATTTTGGTTTGTTTGTTTTGGCTCCAGATTCAAATGTGACGTTCTCTATGGCCTTAGGTATGAATACCTTGTCTGACGCAATACAGAGTCTGAGCTGCAAAACTGCTCAATTTTGACCTACATAGTTGTCACTAACATTTGTACTTTATTACTTCTAATTTCACATTATTTTTCAGGATGTATCAACATTTTGACAGCCTCTTTCTTCTTTAAAGATAAACATCTCCCCACCCACTTGCTGCCAAACAACAAGGATGAAACTATAAGAATGTTTTTTTTTTTTTATAAAAGAGAGAGAAGAAGGATTGATATGATGTGCCTCATTGGCACATTCAAAGCCTTTCCTGAATACGCTGTCGTATGTAAACAGCTATTTGTAGGTGCTTTCCTTTACTCAGAAGTGCCCCTCTGTTGTCTTACACTTCAATCTTAACTGCACCCCAGGTCCCAGTGCTCTGTCAAGTTGTTTCCACCAAATTTTCACCACCCCTTCTCCCCAGCCCCCCCCACCACCACCTCCACCCCCTCCATAATCCACTCCCTGTTCGCCCTGTTACATCCGCACGCAAACATAAACACAAACAAAGTGCTCTCCCCCGGCTCTCCCAGCCTGTTTCGTTACTTTCATTAGTAACCAAGTCACTGGAAGAGAGAGAGAGACAGAGAGGCTTGCCTCTGCTCGCGGTGCTCAGCTCTGTGGCGTCATGCTCTGCCTGTGCAGCGGAGGCTGTCAAAAACACACGCCACTGCCGGAGACCGTTGGGTGCAGCATGCACACTGCTACCAGGCCCGCAACTCTCAAGGGGAGGGGTGTGTGTGTGGGGGGGGGGAGGGGGGCACCGCTGTTGTTCAGAATTAAGCATTTTGTGTTTGTGTTCCATGTACAAATTGATACACAAGTAATCAAAATCAGGCTATTTCTTCTTCTTTTTTTTTACCGTCTGTCTCTATTGGCTTGTGAGGACAATATAGAATGGCATCAAAGAAGGGAATGCAAAGAAGTGACATGTTAGCCTAGGGGAAGAATTTAAATGAAGAGAAGGGTTTCAGGGTGAAGTCTACGTTAATAAAGAGAAGATGCTTCTGTTGAGACATACAAGCATACGAGCAGCACATCTCTACAGCCGTTATGTTTGCAATCGGAAATCCACAGTCCCTCAGTCTCTAGGTTTTGGTCTAGAACGATTCCCTTTCTGCACGGCTGCCTTTCTTCAAAATTTGAGACGAATCAAGCAGGTGGATGTGTACATTCCTAAACAATCTTGACACTTTCCTTTTTTTATTTAAAAAGACAATGTTAAAGAAGTTGGAAGCTATTCAGTTATGGCAGCTGCTTAATTCAGCTAAAAGCTAAAAAAAAAAAACATAACGACAATGATCTTTACATCTGTGTAAAAATGCACTATTTCAGATTCAGACTACTTGATTTTAGGTGTTTTCTCATTTGAACAAAAGAGATGGGTGGAACAAGTTTCTGTGAGCCAAGTAAAGGCTCTGTGTCATTCCCATAGCAGTGGTCATGCTTGTGGTCAGCAGAATTAAACAGTGAAAAAAAAAAGGGCCTTGGAAAATTCTGGATGTATCCCACAGAGAGTGTGTCGCGGCATATGAGAATACACTCCGTCTCCCAGTGGGATGAGATGATCCCTGGTGGAATCTGACCTTCTCTCTGTCCCCACATACCCTGTGATTCCGGGCTCCTCAAGTTCTAGAGTCTAACCACCCCCCACACCCCCACCCCCCCCACCCCCTCCCCCCCCCCCCCCCCCCCCCCCCACCCCCCCCCCCCCCCCCCACCCCACCCACTCCCCGCCCTCGACTCCAGTGCCCCCACATTTGAGATTCAGCCTTCCGCAGTGTGGGAGTCAGAGTTCGTAGCCTGCCCGTGATCTCAACTTTGTTAAGAAACTCTCAAAAAAGATCCCATCCAAAATAAACTTGTTTCTGAGCGGAATAATGATAGCTGAAGGCCCATTAGTGAGTTGCTCGAAATAAGACCTTGGCATGCCCCCACACAAAAAATGACTACACACACACTTGTTGGGGCTTGGAACATACACACAATGGTCTCTCTCTCGTCTCTCTTTCCCTCTCTTTCACACACACAGTCACACATGCACACACACACACACACTCTCTCTCTCTCTCTCTTTCTCTCTTGATTTGCCTCATTAAAACTCATCTACTAGAACTTTGAGATGTGAATATATCTCCCATGAGAAGGGGCTCTACATTCATCTGCGGGATTGCTGAACAGTTTTGCTCAGCTCTCTTTTTTTTTCACCCTCTCTATGCCCATAATTACCGAGCCGGCACAGATGCATGACCCTGAGAGGAAGACCACTCCTGGGGGGAGTCCCACAGCAGCGCTGGGCCCTTCGTCCAGACCTCCAGGGGAGAGATCCGCCACGTCTCCCCGCTCCAGTGCCACCCACACCAGGCAGGAAAGGGTTGACTCGGTTGCCCCCATCACTGGCGAGGCATCCTCCTGGGAGGTGGCTCTCTGCACCCCCTGAGCCGAACTTGTGATGCAAGGGAAAAAACAGCCGAAAACAAGACACAGTAAGCAAAGAAACTGTGCAGTGAAAGAACAAATGTATGAGTTCTAATCAAGAGCTGGGAGGCTCATGTAAAGAAAAAAGATCTCAATAAGAAAAACAATCAGAGTCACAGTGCATTAGTCATGTTGTGTTTCTCTATAGAAAATCTTTCTTTTTTTCTTCACAAAGCAAACAATGCATGTAAACATAATTATAAAAAAAATATGCCAGCATGTATGGACAAAATATACAGATGCAATTTTCCAACAGTCTGTCAGCCAGCCCAGTAACTATGGGCATGCAACTGTCAAAGTTTTCAACGGTCACTTTAAAAATCACCGTAATGTAAATATCTGTGTTTTAA
>NC_045176.1:11285103-11337603 GCF_900700415.2 Clupea harengus
ACAAATTCCACAGTGGGGGATGCAAACATCCAAGAGCTCCCATGAACATATGGCCAATACAAATCAGGTATTAGCAGACACTTTACAACTCACACATCTCACATGGAGTCATGCCCCAGAGACTGCCATACATAGGGCATAATTATACATGTGACATCAGGCATCTCATTTGATAACTACCTTATTAGGCTGGCTACATTCTCCACTAAGTCTGTCAGTGAGTTTGCAAACAAAGCAGAATCTAACCCACATTCCCTCATCCAGAAGCTGTCCTCGGTTTGGGGTGTTTGTTTCCAACACAGGTTTGTGTATGTTCACTCTCACTATTCACTTACATGTCGTGCAATTACACATCATGTACAGTGTGCACTGCACTTTGATCACGGATGTTTCTTTCTCCGGTGTTTCTTTTCTGGGTGCTTTTTCATGTGCTGCTATTGTTTTGGCTGATGCCTGGCCTTTCTTCTTGCTCTGCACAGACTTTCAGATGTATGAATCTCATTGCACTTTGTAGTGTGTCTGTGATATGGGAACAAAGTGCTTGAACTTGCGTGCAGGCAAGTGACTGTCTTACAAAAGCACTGCACAGAGAGGTCAGACAGAGCGAGAGAGAATTCAATTTGGAGGCTAATAAGCCAGTCATTCTGTATCCTGTTTACAAATTGTTACTGAGAATATTTTCTTATGTCCGACTTCACTTACTTACCCAGTCACTCGCTCCTTCTCTCTCACTCACTTGCTTTTAAAATAGAAATAGAATAAAATAAATAAATAAAATAAAATAGAAATATTTCACAGTTAAATGCTTGAACTGATTTCAGTCCATAGCCTACATGGATGTTAAAATATAAGCTGTAACTTTTATTTGAGAAGATCAGCAAAACAGGGTGTCTACATTTTTGAAACGGTAGTTAAATGTAAGCATTCATCTATCTAATTCCTGTCAAAGCAAAAGTTGCTGCATACTTAATGTGGGGCCTTTAAACGTCTTTAGAATATTAAAATGTGGATTTTTTTTGTTTGTTTATATCCATGTGTTTGATGTGAGGACGTTTTGAATTCCAATTTCTATGCATTTTCTGACACATCATTAAAAATGTATCAAGACTGGATTTTTATCCTGCTGTGTCATGATAAAAATATTTCCTTCTTCAAATCTACATATGCAACTTTGTGAAGCCAAATACACTTTTGTGATGCTTCTTTCATACCGCATGTAAGACTAATCTAAATCACCCTTTTTCACCATGAAACACCGAAGCCTGTGTATGCTGGTGAAGTTTAAATTGGAAAAAAAGGGTCTCTTTTGTTGTTTTTCATAACCTGTCACAGCACCAGTACTCATTGCTCTCCACCTCCTATGATCTCCATTCAGAGAGGAAACAATGCATTCACTACTGTATATCCAGAGGAACACAGTTCAAAGGAAGTGGAAGAGGATTTGGTCCCAAGTCACATGACCTCCTTCTAAAAAGTAGTGCAACTCTCTTGACAAGCCCTGACTGTGGGGGTATTCTTCAGAGGAGTCAGGAGGAGAGGGTCGCTCCCTGCTCCCTGCTCCCCGCTCCCATCCCTCCTGTCACAGGCCTGACATGCGTGGCCCAGGGACCAAAGGCTCTGGTGCTCTGGACAGTGACCTAGTTCTCTCCCCTTCCTTCCCGCTTGTAAAAAGGAACTCCTCACCAAATGACATCTCGAATCTCCCACCTCCTCTCCGTCTCTTGCTCTCTGTCTCTGTTTCTTTTCTCTATTTCTGTCCCTCTCTTTGTCTATCTTTTTTTCTCTCTCTCTCTGAAGGCATTTTCTTTTCTTTTTTTCTTTACTTTTCTTTCCCCCTTTTCCCTTAGATTTCTTGTTAAGTTACCTTTCAGGTTTGCTCTCCGAGTCTGCCTGGTGATTACGTACGGAGAAATTACTCAAAAAGTGACATTCTGCGGCACCCATCCTTGCAGCTCCCCATAATTACATCAAAAAGTTGGTGTGCTTTAAGTGGTGTTTCAGATGACAAAGTTGTATTTCACCGTGTTTATATATATTCTTGAGAGAGGTTTTGAACACGGGACATTATTAATATGCATTCAGAAATCCCCCGAGTGGAGACTCTCAGACAGTTACTTACTACACCAGACCATAGATCTTTCTAAATGGACACATTATTGGGGCCTCGTTGACTTTAGTCGTTGTTCAGACGTGTTTGTTTCCCTGCTGTTTGTGATGCGTCTGAGAGCACCTCAGATACCGTATCCTCACACCTCTAGCCCACCTTCACCGCTCTCTTTTTTTTTTTTTTCCCCAGATCTCATCTCTAGTTGAAGTCTCCCGAGATCCATAATCTGTCTCTTAATTTCCCAGAGGAAATATGCAGGCAACACTCACCAGTGATATTCGAAGAATTAAATGAGAGGGGGGAAAAAAGCGAGGGAAAAAATATTAACACCGAGGCTTTCATGAGATTTGCAAAGCAGGCGGGTGGGCAGGGCTGCAGTTTGGTTCACGGCGCAGGCAAAGGTGTTGCCCCACACTGCAGGAATTGTACGTGCTTTGTGTTCCTTTGTCTTTCCTGCTTTCCCTGGCTGCTTGTGTGGAGTCTGCCGCTCGCACTTCCGTTAAGCAACATGCAGTCACCGTGGCGTAGCGAGGAGAGTCCCGCGAGACAGCATGCCCCAGTACGTTGGGTTTCTTCCCCTGTCACACACACACATACACACACACACACACACACACACACACACACACACACACACACACACACGAACACACACACAAGTACACACGCTCAAACACAACCTGGGGTATGACAAGAGGTAGCTCTCCACTGAGGGAGAACCAGTGCCATGTTTACTGTCATGTTCGTGTGCACGCTATGCAGCTTCAAACACATCAAACACCTCCGAAGGACTACAATAGGTTATGCCAATAAGATACACAGGCACACTCACAAACATGCACACAGACAGATAAACACACACACAGCCTGCACCTACACACCCAGGCTGGCTGGTTACAACCTGTGACCATGTATTTTCACCTTGGGTGCACTGTATATCATATGAGCTCCCTGGGAGCTGTTAGAACGAGGTGTATTGGAACAGTACCCCAGCAGAAGACCTGTGCATAACATATGTATGAATAGCTGTTAGTCATCCAAAATGCAGCATCTCCTCTTAGTACCTCTGCAACTGAATTGCTGTTGCATCGCAATGTGAACTTGGAGGGTGTCTGCAATAACAGCTACTGATTTCGTAATTTTCCGGTTTTGGGCTGTGTCAAACACTACATCACATCTCATTAATCTTATTGGTTTTGCAACGGCATATGTTGCATAAATAACCAGAGATCCAATATCACATGTTATAAACAACTGTTCCTACATGTATTTACAGTTCCTGCCTCCTACATAACACATAACAGTCTAATTAAGCCCTTGTTAACTAGAGGCGGCAAGAAGAATACTCAGGTAAAAGGCTCCAGCTCTCACTTGTTGGATTTGATGTAATTGTAGAACCTGCTCCGTGATTCATGTTTGATTTGCCCTCTGCACTGCAACATCAGGTATGTTTCCCCCCTATTCTCTCCACGCTGAGCTCGTTTCCATGGCTACACAGCCAACACCAAAGGCAGGCTTTTTTTTGGTGGTGTTTCTTTGAAAGGATTGGCATACTGACGTGGTGGAGATGTTAACAACTCATAGACATCTGAAATGCGACCCTGACTACACACTGCTTTTTGACGTTAGACGTTAGAAGCCAAAAAGGTTGGAAACCACTGATTTAATCAGAATGTATTTGTTACACATGTGATAAAAAAAGATTTTCAATTCACTCAGTTCACCAGTTGCCATAAATAATATGCAGACCTCTGTTGTTTGAAGGGTTTATCTATAAATGACAAGTGACAAGAAGCGAAAATCTGAATAAATGGATGGAGTACAAAAGTGTTTGGAGAGATGAAAAACATACGTGGGTTCAGGCTCAGCTGTGTCACCAGCACCCATGCTTTCTCACAGCATTAAGAAGAGCAACTATTTATCTAAGTTTTTGCCTTGGGATACGATTGCCGGATTTAACTGGGCCAAGGCGACTTGTACTGACCGTGTGAGTGTTTAAAGTATTTTTAGGATTCTGAGTTCTGTTAGCTGTGTGTATCGTGATCAAGTTTTCCACCACATGCAGCGATATATATTTGTTATGGTATGGTTTGTAATGACTCAACCTGACCATAGTAGCTATCTGTCATGTATCATTTATATCCAGTATATGTGTACATACATACGGCATGTACATGTTATAATCTGTTTGTGAATGAGCCCTGCAAAACTACAATAACCACATTGACTAGAGAGCAAAAGTGAGTGCTTGAACCTGTCACCTTGGGGAATCGGTGCGATTCATCACAACAGTGAAGGGGTTTCAGACTGGGCCTATGCCTTCATAGTCCCAAAGTACTTCACATAGAAGTCCAAAAAGTAGCAGCAATTAAAAAACGAGACAAATAAGACACCATGTGAAACACAGCTAATAGGCCAATGTAAATCAAAGGGCTTCACTCGTTGGTGGGGTTTGTACTAAAATTACCCGGGGGCCGATGAGCATTCAGTCTTGTCAGTAGGGGGCCAGATTTTTTAATCTGTTGGCTTGCCTATCACAATACACGATACCACTTTTGAGTGTGGAAAATTTTCCATGTGTGATCAGTGGTACAATGGTTAGTGTTGTTGAAGAGCAAGTAGCTGACCTGGGTTCAATTCCTGGGCATTCCTGGGCTCTTTGGATAAAGGTGTTTGTTATAGTTGCATTTTTGGGTCACTTTGTCTAATTGATAGCCCATGACTTACATATACAGTACAGCAGTAATAGTGGGATAATGTCTTCATCGACAACTACATCTATATTTTTCATACATGAACATTTAAAAGCAAATACTGTACTGCACCACTTTTGTATAGTTGGTAACAAGGCTGCAAACAAACAAAACAAAGCAGAAAAAAGTTTGGGCAAAAATCTGAATGATTTTATTTAAAAAAATAAATGTATTTATGATAAATATATTTCAAGTGTATAATTGCATTCCATAATTCAATTCCTCTGTCACTTCAAACAGGTTGTTAACACCGCAGAGAAAAATCGCGAGCTGAGCATTATCATTTATGTCAGTGCTCTCATCCAGAGCCACAGAAAACGCACTGAAACTTTTGCCTTTGACACACAGCTAGATTTATTTTTCGATAAAGACCGCCGGACTATACATTATCCCACTTATTGTTCGGTTACTTGTCAAAACGATAGGAGACATTCCTCCAAAACACCTATTTTTAATGATTTTGTTGCCATTTCCTGACTTCCGCTAAGAAAAAATAGTTCTTCACACAAATAGAACTTTAAAGTTTCAGGTCTTGCGTAGCAACCCATTACTTGCTGACTTCAATTAAGTTTCCATTGCGTTAAATGACTGGACTACTTGGGGAATTATATGAAAGATGTGAATTAGAAGCACAAAACCCGTTGACAATGGCAGCGATCAACGTTGGGGTGGCCCATTCAAATCAATGGAACATTTTGCAACATTCTGAAGAGTCGTATAATAAAACTTGATTTCAAGTGGCCGGCCGCATGAAATCTATTGGCGGGCCGTGTCTGGCCCGCGGGCCGGGAGTTTGAGACCCCTGATCTAGAGGGCGGCTGTTCCACCGCTTGGGCCTGTCCACAGTAAAACGTGCCTTTACACTTGACCAAAACGCCACACAAACTCCACACACAGTCTGTGCCCACGCAGCAGCCCTGAGTGTGTATATATGAGGGTGCAGAGCCCTTGTGGCATCTCGAGCTCTGCGGGTCTTTGCATACAGTGCCAGTGAGTGGGGGTGGCTGTTGCGGTGGCGGTGGTGGCGGGGGTCGGAGGGGTTGGACTGAATTAGACGGCTGACGGCTAGGCCTCCTCTCAGGGGGAAAGGCCAAGGCCAGCAGCCCGCCACCCCTACCAAAGCCCCTCAACCCTACCCCACCATCTCCCCTCCGCCGATGCAGCACAGACACGGAAGCAGGCGCCAGGGCGTGAAGGGAAGGGAAGGGAAGGGAAGGGAAGGGGGGAGCGGAGCGGAGCGAGGCCGGGAGCAGTGGCCCGGTGTATTTATCAGCGCATCTACATGGCTGCTGCACATGGCGCTGCACACCGTTAGGCATGGAGAAACAACGGCTCCCCCTCCAGAGGCCTATCTGGGCCAGGGGCTGCATCAGAGGTGTGCTGTCTGCTTTTATGAGCTCTCCGATGTACGGCTGGGGCACACACAAGCCATCCTGAGCAAACCGCAATGAGACGCCGGCGCGTTCACATAGTACCTCGTGCAAAAGAGGAAATATCATTGTGTAATGAGAGACATGTATTCTGACTGTGAGATTAAGTGTGGGATGTGTTAATGAAGATTCTGTGCAAATAGTCAGAAGGGAATCTGTTTGTCCTTTGTCAAATGTCAGTGCATAGATTAGGCTGGAATAATTCTCAAAATGCTATTATAAGAAAGTCATTTTTTTCTGTTTTTGCAGTGGTGCTAAAATAGCAAATCACCTCAGGAGGTAAGCTATACAATTAAATGCAATCAAGGTAGCTTTGATAGCATTTTCAGTTGATTAGTCAGGATCAGCTGACTATCAATTATCTCAATCAAGGCAAGAGGCCCAGTGTACAAAGGCTGAAAATATATGTAGAATTTCATATAACTTTCTTTTTCAAAGTTCTTTTTACGGTTTGTGTTGTGCTCAAGGGTGCTCTTAAAACACACCAATGCACAAATGCAATATACTGCTGGTGTGTATTTCTAGCGTCACTACATGGTCACATCTGAGTGTGGACTAGTTTCATAAAATCAAAAGAGTGGGATCACATGCAAATGAATCTGCTCATTAGAAAGCCTCCTTTGCACTGTGTTAACTGCCGCTGAATAAAGAGTCTGACTGTACAGGGTTTTACAGGGCTGTAAGAGTTTCATTTCATATCTCTGTCTTTTACTGTTCTGTTAAAGATCTTTACATTAAAAATCTATAGATGATGGATAAGAGAGGGTGCACCGAGAGGTAGACAGAAGTGGACTCAGACAGTACCATAAAAAATGGACAAAGCATTCAATCACGCTTGTCCATTTGAAACAAAAGAAGACTCCATCTGCAGCCATAAAATTCGAATTTGAGAATATATCCAGTTTTGACAAAATAAAAAAGATGGTTTTTCATCCTCATCAATATCCTTTTTAAAAGTAACAAGCCCAGGAATCGGGGTGATTGACTCTGTTCTTTTGCTAATGTTCTTTTGTTCATGAGTCATTTACAGATCTAAAGAGACAGTCATGAGCGATTGCTCCGATGTCCACCTCTGCCTTCATCATGAGCTTAACCCACAGCCAGCAGTGCTTGCATAGTTAATCCGAGCATCATTGCCCCGTATTAATAGGCCGTGAAAATGGGGAGTGGCTTCCATCATCATCCTAATGGCACTATGGTAATTACCCTGACCATCTCCAGGTCACATGTGGGGAAAACCACTCACTCGGAAGACAGGGATGCTCTGTGTTACTGTGTTTAGAGTGATGCATCACAGACAGACGCGCTGGCGTGGCTTTGATAAGGCCACGTGAGCACAGTATACAGTATATACTGGCATGTTTTCACAGAGGAATGCTTTTCTATCTCTGTCCATTCATTAAAGGATTGGTTATGTACCATGCGGCTGATTGCATGCTCTCCATTCACCCTGCCTCACAAACACTCCTCTATCCGTTAATGGGCTAATTTTGCCGTGGATGAGGCTGTAGCTCAATTCCATTCTGTCACTGTTGGAGGTGTGAGCCCCATCTGGTGGCTTTCGCCTACAGTCATGAAATCACTGGAAAGCATGAATCAGTTGAAGGGGCATTTCAGCGCTACTAAGCTTACTAATAATACTGGTTTACATTAATCCTTAGATGCTTTCACTATTGCACAGGCACTATTTATTTTTCCACCACTCCTCTTCAATATTGTATACCATAAACACTAGAATCCAACAATTTATGCAAAGATCATATTTAGCCACAGTAAGCCTTTTCAGTGTTTTAACTATAATATAGTTTTTAATATGGACGCATCAATTAGGCCAAAATCATGGGCAGAATACAAACCCAAAAGCGGATAGAATGTCCCTCTGTGCTTTTCCCGAGAGACTATATTTTGAAACAGTTTGAATAAATTCTTCATGCAGACACTCCACACATGGCAACGACTGAAGCTGTCACTCGCCACCTAATTCATGCCTAACTCTCCCAGACAAGGCTGATTAAACAGAGCATCCATCTGAGCTACAGCTGGAGGTCTGTGCAAATCTCTCATCCTGATAAAGTCAATGTTTGCTCATCATGTGCATTAATGGTTGTCCAAAACAACAGAATCCCCCAACACACATTCAACTCATAACACAATCACCGGAGGATTAGAGGGAAGTTGGATAGTTGGACTGATGTGTCATGTTATTAAAATACAACTTATAACAAAATAACTTCAAGTTTGAGAAGTCACATTTGCAACGAAGGATGCCATGAACATTATTTGTATGAATTAGTATGATCACATACGTATGTAGTAACTGCAAAAATATCAGGAATAACAACCATCCAAAATTATCCCTTGTGGGATGTCTGTACACCTATGTGCACTATATCAAAGTATTTATCATTATTATACTGCATAAATAAAAGACACCGTACTTTACACATGAATGCGAGAGAATAAACAATGAATGTGTAAATGCTGATGTGCTATAAATTATACCTAGAGTAATGACGAAGAGATATTTTACAGCCACTGATTTTCCTCCATTCACCCTCACAAATGATTACATTTTGTGAAATGCATCTCTTGATACCTCTATTGTCTGAGAGAATCCTGGAATGCGCACACGCACAATCTTATAACTTGGGTCTTGTTCTGAAGGGGGACCTTTTGAAGGCGGCAGGCCTTTGATGTCTTGTAAATATGGGCATAATGTGGGGGTAATTAATAAATCATTTGCATATGATGAACTAGGGCACTTAGTCAATGTTCTTTGGGTACAAGCACCTGAGGAAAACAATAACAACACACAACATTAAAAAAAACGTGCACTTCGGCAAAAAAAGAGCACTTTGCTTTGACTCAGAAAACATTAGCAGCTAATTAGCTTCTAATTGCCAATATTTTGGCAGGTGTTGGTGAGGCCCTGGTGGAACAAGCTCATCATGGGTATCCTCGACTGGGCATGAGCTGCAGTCCTGGGAGGGTTGCAGTGTGGGATGCTAGATTAACAACAACTCCCTGTCATTAATGCCTGCGATGCTAACTTAGCCAGTCTTTAATGGTGTCGGGTTGACAGTGTGAGAGTGTGATCATTTTACAGATGCATTTTATATTTTGACACCCCAGCTTTCAGGCTGGCTATTGGCGGGTAAATGTTATACAGGACAGGTAGCTATTATGCCTGTGGCCTATTTGGTGAGTTATATAGTGTCTTGTTTAATTAGTGTGTCTTGATTTGTTCTGTTTGGATGTGTTATCAGATGTATTATATTATTTCCACGGCGTTCAAAAGCTATTCAGAATGAAAGCAGATTCATTTCACATTTTCAAATCAATGAAAAAAAAAAAAAAGTAACCCTGGAGAGCTTACTTAAATATTGAGCCAAGGAGTTTAGGAGATCCAGTATTCTCTCTCTCTCTCTCTCTCTCCTTTCCTGGCCCGCTGGCATTTGGCAGAAAGTGAGCGTCAAACTTGGCCGATTCCCCCGAGAGCGCACTCCTCCCTGGACAAGGTGCTGAGCAAGCAGAAACCCCGAGCTCTTGATGAAGAGTAAGAGCGCGCACACCGCCAGCCAGATATCATTAGAGTGTGTCCCTCATTTCCATCGCTTTGCACTTCTGCGCGAACGGAAGAGGTCTACCGGGGGGATGGAACAAAATCAGACATTGTTAGAGTGCTCACTACCACCACTCCTTTCACACTTCTTTAGCACTCTGCAGTTTAGCCCATTTAGTTCCATGAACTGTAGCGTTGGGACTTTTGCACTCAGAATATTTTATTGAACGCGTGGCGATAGTGAGAGGAGCAGTTCTTTCTCGTGCTCTCAGTGAGGGACTATGCATATACTATATGTCACTGTGACAGCAATCATCCTTAAGCATCTGGCACACGTTTGTCTGATGGCGCGCTTATTTTGAGAGAAGTTGAGGGAGAGGCATGAAATACACTGAAAGCTTTTGATGTTATTGTTTCAGTAGTAGCGGAATGCACTTGCCTTTGGTCATCACGGTCTATTTCAGCCAGTGTCAGTAAGTGATAATAACACACAGGTTTAATACTGTTAAAGCACTAAGCATATACTGTTATGCTGTGTGAAATGAACTCCAAAAACCTCCACCTAATGAAATTCAAATTCATCTCGAGTTAATTTTAGACAGGCATTGTTTTCTCCCTGTCTTTCTAGTCTCACCTATGGGACATAAAAGTATCTATTACTCCCTCAGTCCCTGATGGTGTTTAAAAAAAAAACAGTTCAACTTTACTCTGCATCTTTTTTTGGTCTCCCCTCCCCTCACTCAACCATTGTATCATTCGACCTTGAGTGAGATGCTGTCAGGCACTTTTTAGAACATAAGCGCCGCGATTTCCCATGATCCTCAGGGACAGGTGAGGGCTGTGGCCCAGTAGCACTCGGAGTGGCTGGCAGCGGATCAAAAGCAAACGAGGTTCCCGAGCTCATTCCAATTATAACAGCGCACACTATCAACTACAAATACAAATAGCACCTAAGTGATAGCATTCGCGGCCTGGAGGACTGCTGCCAAAGAGCAGGCAGCATGCTAATCAGGCTACCTTTTGCCATGGGCTATTTAGGGAATAGCCTCTCATCCTACCAATCCACCAATTCCCCATGCAGGGATTGGGGGAAGAGAAAAAAGGGAGCTGAATTCCCCCACCACACCATTCAAGGACGAAATATTCTAAAATGGATCTTCAGCGTTGCTCTTGGCCAGTATCCATATTAATTATAACAAATACACTAATGACACACTATGAATTAAATATAAATGCATGTCTGATATGTTGGACTACAAACGAGTCAGGACTTGTTGATATTGGTTTTTCATTGTTAAAAGCACAGCAATGCAAAGATTGGTAATTGTCAATTAGGTCTACATATGCAAATATGTGGTGATATGCAAGGATTCACTGATACTAGTGCATATCACAAAAATGTCAGCATGTACATGCATGTGGCATTTCAAAATACTGTGCTTATTAACCAACTCTGATTATCTCTTGGAGGAGGCAGGTGGCGAGATGTGGCTCTTTTTTTGTGGAGAATGCTGCAGTTCAGTAGATTAGCTGTGGCGCAGCAGCAGTGCTGTGGCACGCCTCCACCCCTCCCCCCGCCCCCCACCCCACCCCACCCCCGAGCCCCGCATGGTGGCGACCAGCCCCTCGGAGTTTGGCGTTCCTCCAGAGCCGCGCAGGGGCAGGTGGGGGGGAACAGTGGGAGCTCCAGCTCGTAGCACACATTGCGCACCGCAGGACCCCCATCACCAGCCCCGGCCCGAAGGCAGAACTCTCAAGGACATGGAGAACTGGGACAGAGAGCAGCCCGCCGCCACTTCCCAGCGTCGCCTCCCTCCGCACCGAAGAGACACCGCCACCACAGCCAGCACAGACGTTTGAGCCATCGCATTGACTGATAGGACGTGTGTGTGTGTGTGTGTGTGTGTGTGGGTGTGTGTGTGTGTGGACCATCACTGGGTTGAGACACAATTTGCTTGGGTAGTTGTCTCATTACATGATATTATTTCAATATAATGGTGCTTTAACAAGTTTTGTTATATCGTGAGGAGTTTAATATAACAATTTAATATATCAATTTGCATATTTAGAAACAAAAGTTAAATGGATTTGACAATATTGCATTGTTTATATCGCTGTTAAAGTATCAGCATTCTTATGACAGATACACTCAAGAAATGAGTAAAAATGAGTGACGTCTGCATGGAAAGGAACATTTTTGTTATGCAGCACATGTTGATACATGTTGAAGTCATGGTTCAGCAGTTCTCTAGATCCCTTTATGGTCATCCCAGTGTCCTGAGGAAACAATGAGTAGCTGTTTTAAAAACAGGCAAGTGGAGGCATTATATTTCATCACTTTCATAATGGGTTCACACTGTTCATGTGATTGAGCCAACGAAATGTTTAAGTTAAGAATTAAGTAAAAAAAACTTCAGGATTTTGTTGACTAAGTAATGATAAGACAGAACCTATATTTTTTTTTCAGTCACAGGGCATGTCTTTTTTACCATGCCCATTAACTAACAAATGTGTGCACTACGTCCTACATGGACAGGGTCTTTCAGGCCATTTCCAGTTTACGCTCTGTCTCCTGAACAGTAGTTAAGTTTCTGTCAGATTTCAGAAGTCCAAGTCACCTATGCAACTGGAAGGCCTCTGGTGAAGTCATCACGCCACCTCTGGAGCAGTGCATACTGATTACCGAAACACATCCATCGGCCCTTATTGACATTAGACGCTCCCTTGATGATTCCTCCTTTGAAAACTCTGAGATTGTTCATAATTTGTTTCCCATAATGCATCAGATAGTAATCCTCTCATTTCTTGTTCTCTGCTGTTTGACGCTGATGTGGCTTACAGCACTGCATGGTCATATCAAATCTGATCTTAAGACAAATATAAGAACTTATTTGTTTTACCCACCTACATACCCTGCTGTGTGCATATGTTTTCAGTGCATACTAAATGTAAATTCATCTTTCCTTTCCCAGAAAAAAATTTGGATGGATGGAATTTGTATGCAAACACAATATTTAGTTGAAGACCCAAGAAGAAATGTAAGCATTTGTTTTGTGTGTATGTAGTGGCTTTTGTTATTTCATCCTCACTTCTCCACTTTTGATGCGACACAAAACACACCAGTTTGGCAAATCTGGAAATTGAACACTGCATGCCTCCCTAAGAGAGAGAGGAATTACAAGCACAGGACTCAGAGGGAGAGAGCGAGGCCCAGCTGTGTGGATGTGGCTGCCCTCTCCTCCCCATGCCCTTCATTGACAGAGGACTGCTGAAACCAGCGTCACCCCACCCCCACACCCCAATCACAGTGCCGAAGCCACACTGTGCCAAGGATGGGCGAGCCCCCAGACCCCACCTGACGGCATCGACCCGGCCCCTCTACCCTGGGTCCTTAATGGAAGAAGGTAGCACACCAGAGCCCTTGTGCTTTTCAGGCGGGGTGCATCACGTCGGCCCCGTCTGATCGTGGGCACAAGCTTGCCTATCCCTTCCCCAGCCCTACAGCTCCTGGACTAGCCACGTTTAGTATGGGCTCCGTGTTCGAAGGGGGGTGGAGGGGACATGACTAGCTGATCCATCTGGAGGAGACTTTTCTCATTTGTGGCCCAGGTTAATGCCCGGCCGGAAGCCCTGGCGGATCGATGGCATTATTTCCCTAAAACGCCGGCGTGGCAAGAGCCAGCAGGTGGGGGGCTTTTAATATAGCCAATGTCCCAGTGAGGCCAGGGCCCGCATCGATTGGGCCCATGCCGGATTGCGTGCACCTTCTGGGGAACGATCCATTTGAGTCCCCCTGGGCAGCTTTGGGGGTCCGCAGCTGGAGTGGAGGTCCCAGCAGGCAGCAGGTGCCAAAACCATCAAAAACAGGAATGTTTACAGATTACATGAAGAGAAAGCGTATTACAGCAATTAGACAACCAGTGGGGGCCCGAGATATCAATTTACTCATTTTGTTTGGCTCTGAAGCACTTCTAAATACTTCATAGAGCTAGAGAAAAAGCAAAACAAGAAACTCAAACTTTTCTACAAAGGACACTTGATTGGTCAGATTTTCCACCCACAAATCAACACCATGGCTCACACCATGCGTACTGTATATTAATGAACACAAGGTCAAATTCTGTAGATGCACTGTGAAACTTTTCATTAGTTTAATGTTTTCAATAACATCATGGTTGGTATGGTTATAGTTAGCAATCATTCATTGTGGATGGGCTACTTTAACACAAGGACGTGCACAAGGCCGGGCAGAAGTTGCCGAGCAACAGCCCATTTGAGCTCTTTGGCTGAGGCGCCCCTCTGGATGAAAAAAAAGTTGTGGATGCATAAATACGATTTAACCCATAATTGCTAAAGTAAGACCAAATTAAATTGCCATATCATTCACATTTCTATTATTTTTTATGGGACAAGCGATGCCCCCTGCCATGTGACACTGCATCCAAACTTGGGCTGCGGTCAGATAGTTAAAAAAAAATGATATCCTATGTCTTTTCCTACCCATTTTTCCTTTACCTCAGTGGAGAACGTCATTGAGTCAAGGAAAGATTGAGAAGGAGAAAGAGAACTGCGGTGCTAAGAGAATCCCCTTGAATGCACTTCCACTCGGCTATGTAATTCTGCAACGGCGGATGTTATCGAGGTGGTCTTTAAATGCTGCCATAATAAATTGTGGGACGGTATTATCTCCTTTCCTTTTGTCCAGTGAGTGTACCCTGTCTATGAGTGTATCCTAATGCTAAAGCAGATAAGAAAAGGAAGCATTGAACCACCTTTGCTAAGCTTTTAGAGAAATCAACCAGCTCTCATCATTGCTGCCACATACTTTCACTCAGTTAGGAACCTTCCTGAGCATAAAAAGACTATCTGACAATGTGTTGATACTGTACCCCCGATGTTTTGTCTAAATTGTAATTATGTCTGCAAAGTGACAAACGCGTACGCTGTTTAAGTGCTATAGAAATAAAATGGAATTGGATTGAAAAGAATGATAGCATTTGGCCTGGCACTGTCTTTATAGGCTATTATTGTCTCTAAAAATATCATAGACAGAAATGTTTATCATTGTAATCCAGACATTATGTGGTATTCATTCATGAAGAAATGAGATGTGAGCACAATCAAATACTTGGTTTTGGATGATAGAGTGAAGTATATAAACTTTCCAATGACTCCGAAAAGTACTTTAATGTTTATTTCACAAAATGTAGGCCTATAATGGTGTGATAACCATACAGTAGGCCTACACGTCTATTACAGTTGAATTCATAAATGGCAGTGTTAAGCTCAAGACATAAAATCACATTGCTGCTTAAACTAGTTTTCAAGAAACTATATCTGCAACAGTCTTTCAACTTTTACTAACAGAGCGCAGTTTTTGTATTTCATTCATCTTGAGCAGTCTCTAGTGAGGTCTGTTGAGTCATTTTGATTTGAAAGAAAGCTTCGTTCTCAGATGTCACTGCCATCTTTAGAGCACTGACTTGAGCAACAGCATGTGACAGTGGAATGAAAGAGGTCCAATGCTTCTGGTTCAAACTCGCGTTTGGTTCTCAGATCCGATTAGAGATTACTGCAGGGTACATCAAAACATCCACAGGCAAATGCTCCCTATGTATGCTCAAAAAAACAAAAGCATAGCCCACACTTAATATCGATATAGGTGTCAGATAGGTAAATACATTTCTTTAGGGGTTGGTGAGGTTAGATATGGATTGCAAGGGCCGGGTGAGGCAGGGCTATTTTGACCGAAACAGAAATGGGCACAGATGGTTTCGGGGCACATGCGAGAGAATGTTAACGGGAGATTATGCATGTTTATGGATTTTTCAGCTTGTTGGATCTCTGATCCATTGCAAATAAGGAATAAATGTTATCTTTCATTGGCATGAGTGAGATGGGAATCGATATTCCTCCACTCCTTCATGGCTCACCGTGCTCTAATAAACCGTTGCTATCACCACCTCAGTCGAGGGCACCACTGATGAAAAGTGATTGCCTGCTGATTGCATGGTAATGAAGAATAATTTCCACTCATGTCTTTTGTGTTTCATCTGAAACATTGAAGCCTCTTCCTGCAAAATATATACATTAACATTGTGATGGCCAAAAGCACAAATGCAGTAGGCAGGTAACCTCAAAAGAACGGCGAGTTACTGCACTGTTATTCTGCCCCCTCTCTCTCTCTCTGCTCTCTCTCGCTGCTGAGGTGCGGGTGTGTGTCCGGTGGCGGTTGAGGGTGGTGTGGGGAGATTGGGAGGGTTTGCTGGGTAGAGGGTACCTTCACTGAGCACACCCCTGCAAGGCCCCGGAGCACCGCAGCTCCTGCCCAATAAAGCAGCCGGGCTCCCCTGGGCCCGTCCCTCAAGCCTCCGGTCGCTGCTTGTTTTTGCACCATTTATTTAGTGTGACACATCTCCAATTAAACTGTGGAGGCTGCTGCATTTCCCCCCATAACCACCTCTTATTCCTCCCCATAGACTTTCTGTCACAGGGAGCGAGGGAGGTGGGGGGGGGGGGGGGGGGGGGAGGGAGAAGGGAATGGGTAAGAGTGCAAGGGAGATAGATAGAGAGAGAGAGAAGGAGAGGAAGGGAGAGAGAGTTGAGCGACCATATCTTGCCTCCCAGCTATGATCACAATGTCATTTTCCCCCACTGTGGATAGAGTCTTGCTCTGAAAGGCGCCCCTGAATTATAATTGTCAAAATATTGAACGAGATAATCACAGCCCGAAATGAGACTGTCACAGCGCTCTACCCACAATGCCAAGAGTAGACAATGTGACAATGACATGACCCTTTATGGATAGCTCTGCCCTGGATAAGCATTTCAAATTAGCCAAACGCCTGCACTGCTACTGCGGAGTAGGCCCCATCCTCACCAGGTCACTGCAAAGTAGTTAAGTATGCAAAACAAATTACTGCATCGGTGCATTACTAAAAAGGTTTCAAGATTGTGAGAGGGTTTTTTGTTGCACTGTACCTTCTCATAAATGCCATCATACCAAAGGCTCATTCCAAAAAAGCTCAAGATCAGTGCACTGAAACAGCAGCTCTTTGTGCCTGCCAGATATGTAGATTTGTTTTGCATCAGATGAGAGAGAGAGAGAGATAGCGCACAGGAAGGAAGGAAGAAACAGAAATAGGCAGGGCTTATTGCCTCGTCTCCGTACTCCCTACCGTCCTCGCCACTGTCGCAGGAGGAGTGACTTTGTCCGACCCCTAGCCCGTCTGCGGGTGCGCAGCTGAGTGCAGCCGCTGCCAAGCTGGATTGGCGGGGGAGAGCCCGATAGCCAGCCTCCGCCAAGCAGCGAGGCCAGGGGGAGCCCCAGTGGCAGCTGGGAAGGGTGGGGTGGCCAGCTGTGGAGCAGCAGGGTGGTGTGGCGGCGGGGAGATGCCACGAGACGCTGAAAGCGGCTGTCACATGTGCGCGCGTGTAGACGCACACACACACACACACACACACACACACACACACACACGAAAACAGACACACACCCAGACACACACATAAACCATCTCACACCCACAAACAGCACATATTTCCATGAACTCACTCTGATTTCGTGGACACATACGTGGTGGTATGTGCGCTGGTCTGTTTATCACACCTCCACACACACTCACAGGGAGCTCAAATGGCAACACCCCCCACCCCTGCCTCCCACTAGCAGGGCACTCGTCACATGGCTTCGCCACACATCTGGCGTGCCATCTGTACCCCACCCCCCCACCTCACCCCACCCCCGATGTGACAGGTAGTCCCTCTTTTCCTCAAGAGAGGGAGAGGGGTGTGAACACGCCCCAACTCTCTCAGGGTGCAGCTGGAAACATTAAAGGAAAGGCAGGTCTCTCGATGGGCTCCATTTTGGCAATGCAAATGCAGAGCTCCGTCCGCTCGCGCCGCCGCCCTGCTAAAACGACGCCTTTGATGCCGGCTTATTTTTCCGCTGCCGTCGCTCACCGGGCCGGGCGCGAGTGCTTGACTGACGGGGAAGTGAATGAGATGGAGGCTGCGAAAGGTTACGCACATGAATGTGACTCATTGTAATGCTAATGCCAGTTTGCGTGTCAATAAAATTATTTATGGGATTATTTGTTCCATAACAATAGCAGAGTGAGCCCTGGAGACAGAAGCCATATATACCACTTAGCTTTTTAGGACAGTGGCTGACCTTCTATTTACATGTTTATTTATGGAGGGAAAATATCCTATGCGCCTACTTTCAAACAAACATAATCTCGTGTTCAGATTCAGTTAAGAGTAACACAAATGGTACTATTGGAGATTATCAAATAAAATATAATTCTCTGTAGGAAACAATATCATCTGGTCACCAAACAATCAAAAAAATAACACCACAACAATTTATGAAAAAAAAAGTGTCACAATAATTTATTCTGACGTTTTGATCAGTTACAGTGACGTACAGCTTTACATGGTGGTAAAAACACAGACAGCGATGACTCCCTCAGAGAGGAAGCAGACACCAAATCAAGGCCGTACAATAACAGAGCAACACTTTTCATTAGTTCCTGTCTGCGGACTAAACAAGAGCTTCACTGAAAATTACTGTAAATCATTATGACATTAAACGTCTAACGCAAATGTGGAGAACACACAATGGGGCTCCTTTACATACAAAACTTACACTCCAAAAAAATTGCAAAACTGTTTTTCACTTAAGCCAATACTGTATTTTTCTCTTGGCTAAGCCACACTGTATAGGATATCGACATAAAAACCAAAGACGTTAACCACCGTCACATAGACATGATGTTTCATGGAATGACCATTTCAGAACCTAGTTTTTACTTCATAAAGTCCACAATGTCTGGGTGCATTCAAGCTGATCCACAATGCCAACTATGACTTGACAAAAAAAAACAAAAAAACAATTGTTAACACAACTACCCTTACTAACTTAGTGAAACAGAATTAGAAAAGGATGGGTGTTACAATCATGGAGCATTAACTTTGTTACAATTCTTCATTCAAAAACAAAAAGAAAATTCTATATGTCCTCAGTCATCTGCAATGATGTCCCAAAAAGGCTGTAAATCACTTTGCTCCTCACTTCTTTCATTTGGAGGTGTTCTGGCCAGCTGGTTTGTGAGAGTAATGACTATATACAGTTCACTCATTTCAGTTTAAATACAGGAGTCCCTAACCAACAACTGACAAATAAGATGTGGGCATTTGGAGATGGTAAAATAAAATGCAAAAGAGACTGGTAAGCAAACAGATGCAAGATTGAGAGTTGAGAATCAGCATTTTTTTTTTGAAAAAGCACATCCTAACACAAACAGTGACAGGGGAGGTGTGTGTGTGTGTGTTTGTATGTTGGGAAGGAGGGCCAATTCAGAACAAGTTCCCAAATCTTACAAATTCAGCACTATCTAAAAAGCGTAAATACATTTGTACACATCATGACATTTTTTTTTTCTACCTGGTCACAAATGAATATTCCCTGGTACAAGGTCATAGCTCGAGACCCTCCTTCTCACTGTCACATTATTGCTTAATATACAGGAGTTTAAGTCATTGCAGAGCCTACAGGTCAGTACACATCACAGCCTGGGAACTGACAGGGATGATTAGTATAGTGAGCACTAAACCTTATCTAGAACCAAAACAAAAGGACAAAGTAGTAAATATGGTGATAAGGCAGCTCTGAAACACTTAAGGCATCGCTGCTTTGAGATGGCCCAAATGCTCACGAGAAAAGTGGTAATGTCAAAAATCACTATTTTCATGATAGAAATCACTGTTTGAACACGAAAAAAGTACTCTACAAATCGTTCAGTCTTCACATTAAAAAGAGGGGCATTGTGTGTGTGTGTGTGTGTGTGTGTTGAGGCTAGGGCAACCATTCTCTTCATAACCTAATTGTGTGTGTGTGTGTGTGTGTGTGTGTGTGTGTGTTTGTTGGGGGGGTTCTCAGAGAGCAATAGCCCTTCTACAGGTCCAGAGAGGGGAGCGCTGAGTAAACGCTCATGGAAGTGCAATGCCTGTGTTTTCACTGCTGGTAGTTTCCATACTGACCCTGGAGAGGAGAGAGCAGAAGTAGACACAAGTGAGAAAGAGACCGTGTCTGGACAGCTCTTGAGTTCCTGACGCAGTCCATCCTTGTGAGAATGCAGGCAGTTACTGCTACCAGAGCTATTGCATTTAATACAAAATTGAATTTTTAACAGGTGTGTTGGCATCGTTTGACCAGGAGATGGCAGCATGGCTTCAGTTATGAAGAAATTAAATACAGAAAAAAAAGAGGACATCATGAGTACAGAAGGAGCAGCACTTGTAAGGTTAAACTATAATGCCATTTTCAACTTAAGACCTGAAGTATTTTACATGGACATTTCTAAACAGGGGTCGAAAATGGCTTATCACCTTCTAAAGTTGCAGACCACTATTGGATGTTTGCAAGTCGCAAGACAAATAACCCTCGTTGGAGTCAAACTGTTTCACACAGTGGATAAACCTTCCCCGGTAAACACTTTATTTTGGCATTTCATTTCAACATTTAGTATTCTGAGGATCATTTGGACAAGAAAAATGCTGGGGGCTTTTTTGTTTGTTTTATGGTTCCCCCACAGAGCCTTGAATTCAAAACAACAGAGAAGTTGTTCTTTTTGCCCAGAATTGCTTACAAGGACCTTGAGGATTATTTCGACCCCTGATTACAAAACAATGTAAAATAAAAAAGACAGAAAGTAGACATAAAAGGAGAGAAGGGAAGTGGAGATTAAACAAAATGAAAACATAACTAAATGAAAACAACAACAACAAAAAAAAAAGGCTAGTCGTCAAAACGTCTAGATTTCATGTTGAGGTCTTCACAGCAACCATTACCTTTGCTTCTTACAGATCTAGTCAGGGGTTGAAATACCCGGTCCTTTATTTCCTCATGTGTCCCTGAATATTCAAACATAGAGATATCAAAAGGGGAAACAGTGTCAAGCTGGAGACACAAGAGAGGCTTCCATAACGCCACCTCCCTTGTCCCTCGCCTCGTGCCACTGAGGCCTTTAAAGAGGATGAGGTAAACCATCATGCAAACTGCATCGCCTAGGATGCATAGGAAAAGATTGCCGACCCGCCACTGAAGGGGGGCCGTTGTTAGCCATCTTTGCGACCCCATCTACATTACCCCCCAAATAAGAGAGTCCCACCCACACATTCTCACTGCATCGATTTTACACACACACAGAAATGTATTTTAAGGGCACAGAAAATCACAATAGATTTCTCTCAGCCCCTGCATGCAACGGTTTCTGCCACCTACATAAACAATTCCCTACTCTGGTTTCCGGAGCACAGATAACATGTTTACAGTAAACCGAATTCTTTGTCGCCTATACTTTATTCATAGATGATTCCCTGCCCACTACCTTAGGGCACCCAGTTGTGTGGACCTACCTGGTCATAGCCATATGGACGCTGTTGCTGGGCTTGTGGGGGGCCTGGCTGCGGTGCCCTGTAGGCCCCGTACTGCTGACCCTGGCCCTGAGGGTAGTTGGGATACTGTCCAGGGCCTCCTTGAGACGGGCCTATCAGCAGAGATCGAACATGTCAAACGAAGCAGAGAGAATCAGCCGCCTTGACAAATGGTAATCAGAAAACATGTCAGGATGAAGGCTCTTCCCAAATATCTTCATCAAGAGAAGGCTCCGCACACTAATGGATGCCGTCCGACGCAGCAGCACTGAGCTGCTGATCTGTGGGTGTTCGGCGATAGATAAACATCCATTGCATCTGCTCTTTTAATTATACATTGTGGGGCATGTCACATTCTCTTCCCCATGCTTTCCCTAATGGAAGCTTCTGGGAATCGACAGTAGATCCTTCACTCTTCCCACCCACCACACACACCCACACACACACACACACACACACACACAGGGTGGATGGTTTGGCACCCATCTCCGGCTGGGAGTAAGGAGGGCATCTGTCTGGAGATAGTGCACTGCCCCACTAATGTGGAGACACATCAAGGAGTTGGTGAACCTTCATTAAAAACGCCCAGCCTCATTAAAACTCCCAAGCATCAGGCCGTGTGTGTGTGTGTGTGTGTTCTGGCTTAAAAAAAAAAAAAAAAAAAAAAAAAGAGTGTGTGTTGAGGGGAAGTTTGATTCTTCTCAGTCAAACGAGCCCACGCAGGATCGTTAGGCGCGGTGGAGGATCTTAACCTTGTGGGGGCTCAGGAGAGTGTGCTCCAGATGGTGCCGGTAGCATTGAGAGTGTGTGTGCTTGTGTGTGTGTGTGTGTGTGTGTGTGTGTGTGTGTGTGTGTGTGTGTGTGTGTGTGTATGCGCGTGCATGATTCTCTGCAAGCTCATTATTAACATGAGAAAGGCCTCTGGCTCAATGAGAGGAAGCAAGTGAGTGAGGAAGTGAGAGAGAAAGAGAGAGGAGCTGACAGGATTAGAGGAAGAGAGGAGAGAAAAACAGGGAGAGATGAAGACTGTGAGTTCCACTCCCACTCACACTGCCTGAGGCTCTAACCCAGCCACCTTTCCTCCCCCTCTTTAGCCTGGTAGCGACTGGCAAACGGCTATCTGTCGGCACGTCGTGTTTAAGGCTTTACCAAGGTCTTCCCGGTGCCTCCTCCGCGCTACACGACATGGGCAATTTAGTTATCGTTGCTTTCTCCGGGCAAAAAGTTTAAATGCATTAAGCTGGAAGACTAGCCATTTTCGTGTTCACGCAGAGAGTGTGGAAAGGAGTACGAGGGATGGGAGGACGCGCCTATGTAAAGCACACCGAGACGAGCTCGTGCTACCTGGGGTGGCTAACTCACCATAGCCTTGCTGCTGACCGGGATAGCCCTGCTGTCCAGGATACTGCTGCTGGGGTGGGTAACCCTGCTGTTGAGGGGGACCCTGCTGGTAGGCCTCCTGCTGCTGGCCATACTGGGAACTTCCTGCAGGGGGCAACAGAGGACAACTCAGCCTAAGCCTGCTGAGGCAGAGCCACTTTCTGTGTGCAATGTGCATCTACACAGGATGGAGTGGCCATGCAATGGTCATCAATATCAAAGTTCTTCCGACACAAAATTTGTCATAGGTTACACCATATCAACAAAAGAGAACAAGCGCATAAGTCCATCAATCTGTGGTAATCGTTCAACCAGTGCTGTGCTGTGACTTTCACATATGGGCAAGCAGAGCTGATGTCTGACCCCAAAACCGCACACACCAATGCCACCATCACCACCACAACACAAGCACAAAACACAAAGTGGCAGTTTAAACCGCTTATTTACAAAAAACTACTACTACAGCCTAGTCTACCCCGTTTCCTCCACGCACTTCTCCTTTACGCTGCATTGTAGCCATCTACACATTTCTGCGCTTGATTTTGCAAAATCAAATTGTAGTGAATCTCGTTTTAAACTGCTAAATAGTGCTACTCAGAGCAATAATCAGAAAAAAGGGGGGGGGGGGGGGGGGGGAAATACCGTCCCAGACACTGGAGATCACACGTTGCATGGCATTTGGTAATCCTATGAAATACAGGGAGACAGCCAATAGATAGTTTCCACTAGGGGCCAGTGATACACTAATATGCCGCATCACTGCGAATAACGAGAGTGAAGTAGCCGTACTTGGAGGGGAGAAACGTTAGCTTTGAGAACAGGCTGAGAACGGGTGTGTAGCTGTGGACTTTGACTTCTCAATAAATGTTCAAAGCTAATCCGGTCTCCCTCCCTGAAGCTATATTTAAACTCTGATGGGGGTTCCTATTTGTTGTCAGTTTCACTAGCATGTGCTAGTGTAAAGATATTAATGTTATTTTTTTTGTCTGTCAATTGTCTGCAGCATAGCTAACGTTACCGATTAGCTTGGGAGATTTAGGCCAGCGATATTAGGCTCAGAACACAAACCCGCTCAAGGAGGAAAGAAAAATCTTGCAGCATTTGTTCCCACTGGATCTCTATATATGGAAACGTAAAATGTCTTAAACTACAATGCACAGAGGTTACGCACTGGTAACGTTGACATATTTTTCTGGCTTGCAAGAAGCTATCAGCTCACTGGACAAGTCAGTAATATATTACACCGAATCCTAGATAACACAGCAAAAGCCTATGTTACTACAATCACAAGTATTAAAGTCGTCCATAAAACCTTGAGAAACGTTGAGACGACCTATGACTGCTGTACGGTAGAGATCTGGCATGGCTGGATTTGATATCCCCCTCTGATCATAATCTTGTCATAAAACTCACCTCTTGCAAAGGGGTTCAATACCCATGACCTCCTTGTCACAATACATCAACAATACATCTGACCTCCTTGTCACAATATGTTCTGCCCATGGCGATCAATTCATTAATTTCTAGTAGAATCAAAACAGAATGTATTCTCCTAGTCAACATCTTCCTTTTATAGTGCATGAGCTCAAAGAGAAAACGTATGAATGATTTCATATACACGTGCGCATTAGGGATCGCATAGAGTGCTTGAATAATCGAGCAGCTACATCAATTGTCAAGTTTCTACATTGAGTACTCGTTAACCACGTGATGCTACTGTAAACTGAAAATGGGTCAGTTTCTAAATATTGTTCATTGTTAATCTTGACTACATTTCCCATATCGCTTTGTTTGGAGTTGGGGGTAAAGCAGGTTTAAGAGAGAGTTGAGAGCAGAGAAGAAGAGTTGATGAGTGTAAGAGTGCTTTGGATAGCGCTGGAGAAGTAAAGCATTTCAGTTCCAAACTTTGTCGTTGTCGTTGTTGTAGTCTTTGTTGTTGTAGTAGTAGTAGTAGTAAAAGTAGTAGTAGTAGTAGTAGTAGTAGAAGTAAAGTACTGAATCAGTATCAGTATGATGGTTGTAGTGCACCCTGTTGTTATAATACTTAGGCTAGGTTGTTAAATATGAGTACTTGCATGTCACAGTGAGAGGTTTGCCACTGTGGGAAGTCCCCAATCAATAGTACGAGGAATTTAACATCTTTTCCTGTGTATAACTAAAAAAATGTACAAGGCTTAGTGTGCATTCTGTTCTGAATGTAATGGACCCCATTATATAGCTGCCATTAACATATTAGCTGAACCCATGGCCCTAGATGAATTCACCTGCCTATGGGTATTTGGAAATGTTTAACAAATAGGCACCACCGGTTCTCTGAAGTGGTCTAACTGTGGGTTACTATCAAATTATATGAAATATCCCCTTAGACAAAAACAGCTCCATCCAACACATAATTCTTTTTTCTTTTTTCTTACAAATTCTTTGTACTTCACACAAAAGCCCCTGAGTAACTGTAACAGTAAACTAAGTAAGTGTGAGGATGCCTGATAAAGTGAGGATTTCACCTTTCACCAGTGAATTGTGAAAGCCTGTACCTTCAGGAGCTCCCTGGCTGCCATGACTGTACTGTTCCCCATAGTACTCCTCCTGACCTGGGTACTGCTGAGGAGGACCTGGGTGTGGACACACAAAGGTCAGAGTTCATCAGGTCCAGAGCTGGTCTTTGATGATTGGAGAGTCGTATGTGGCGCACGTGTGGTGAGTACGTGTGCTTACCTTGCTGTGGCGGCCTGTAGGGGGGCATGGGTCTCTGGGTCATCACGTGGTTGCCCTGGTTCACCTGGCCCATCATGCCCATGGGATTCTGCTGGCCCTGGTAGTGCTGCCCACCACCACCAGGGGGCATGTTGTACTGCTGGGAGGGTGGCTGCTGGTGCATCATGGGGCCTGAGAGGTTTTGTTAGATGGGAAGAAAAAACTCAAATGAATGCAATACTGGAGTGAATGTACTGAATAGAAAAGTGTTCACAGTAACCAGACTAGACACAGATCATGGTTCTTTGATGAGGTAGGGTACCTTGGTTGGGCTGCATGTTCATGTTGGGTCGTGGGCCGTAGTTTGCCATCGGCTGGCCTTGGCTCATGTTCATCTGGCCTTGAGTGGGCATGCCCTGTGAGGAGGGCACAGCGTGGTTGTAGCCGCCCATGGACCCGTGGCTGCTGGGGGGCATATTCATGGGGCCACTGGGCATGTTGGGCGGCTGGTTGGGCCCAGGACCCTGCATGGGCATGTGGTTAGGGCCTGGAGAGTAAAAAGAAAATGGATAACATTTCATTAATATATGGCAGTCATAGCATGAAATCCACAATTCTAATACCATACACTTTTTGCAAATTGGTCCTCATGGTCCTCTAGCTGTTCATTCAGCTATTAACAAATAATAATAAAAAAATAAACCTATGCTTTCATACAAAATCCTAAAAGGGAAACAAAACAACTGTGTATTTGTATAGATGTTACAAGGCCGTAACACAAGTCTTTAATTGACCAAGTCATTTTTCACCTTGAGAGTCTTCTAGTACCATGAACTACTTCTGTTTAACAGCTGATGTTTTAAATAGACTATGCCAAGGATGTGATTTAGACATCCCAGGAATTGCTAACATTTTATGTTATTTTCTTAATATCCACGCCCAGTTACAGCCTGTCATAGGCTATGACATAGGCTAGCTGGCATGGCAAGTGTGTTTTTCTGTCCTTCACATGACTAAATACCATGAAATTGAATTTCACAATGATACCAGTCCAGTACTAGTTGCTTTTAAAAAGTGGCTGTCTCTGCTATAAGTATTAAACAACAAATTCAAGTTACAATTTCAGTGATTCTCAATCCTGTTCCTGGTGCTCCTGCTGCACTTGTTTTCTACCTTACACCCGACTTAGGTCATGAAGAGCATGATTTTAATCAAGTGTGTTTGGAGTAGGGTTCGATAGAGGGGCAGAGGCAGGGGGGGAGGCAGGAGCAGGCCAGGTGGACTCAAGGACAGTGCCTGAGAATCTCTGGTTTAGCAAGTTTCAATATGTCTGTATAGTAGCTTTATATTGTGTAGAGATATAGCACTGAATGTTCGAAATGAGGGAAAGGCCAAACAGTAGTATTCTAATCGTGCATATTTACAAACAATAAAACAAACCATCTAAAAAAAAACAGGATACTCCAACATGAGTCAAAATTTTGAGTAGCTTCCTTCGTAAGATTTGTTTTAGTTGGTATGCAAGAGACCAGGCAGTGAGTCTCTTACCAGGCATCTGTCCATTCATCTGGTTCTGCATGTGTGGGGCAGGTGGGCCCTCCGAGGGCATGTTGTGGCCGTGGGGAGCCTGGGGAGGGGGGCCGCTCTGGTTCATGCCACCCGGCATGGGCATGTTCTGGGTGGGGGGCTTCGGCGGACAAGAGTGACGTTTGTTAGAATGCAGATTAAAAAGCTGAAAGCCCCTGACTATTTTGTTAAAACAACAGTCTACATATGGTGAAGTACTTTTTTCTTCATAATATTAAATGAATAATGTATGCATGTCCCCTGATCAAAATCTCTAGACAGTACATTTACCAAAATGTAAGGAATCACTAACAAGCCTATGAGAAGGTATAGATTGTGCATGCATGCAAGTGACAGCAAGATGGATAGGCTAGATGAAGGTGGCGATGCCCATCTCTGTTTAAGTTTCCATGCAGGGCATTTTTAAAGTTTAGTTGTTGATAAAAGACATCAGGAGTCTATCATTTTTTCCAGCTTATTTCCTTGTTAAATAGACCAAATAAAAATACTGCTTCCAGCAGATTTAAGTAAATGTACTATCTATCCATATGTCTATGTTGAATAACCAGTAACACTCACAGCAGGAAGAAGAGACTGCATATTCTGATTGGAGTCTGCTATCGTGGCCAAGTACACCAGATTTCTGTGAAGCATCTGTTGATATCTGTTATACAAAAAAGTAGACAAAATATTAAAGAAATATATACAAGCTATGTGGAAAATTGGACAGGACAACTGTGCGCTCACTCAGGAGAAACCAGAAGCGATCACCTACTGTTTTTTTTTTGTCTTCGCATGATTCATTTTTAACAAACTTGAAACAATCTTACAAGTGTCAAAAGCTGGTTTTCCCATTTTTCGAATCAGTGTCTCATCTGCTGCTAAATAAGGTAAAAGTATGATATGTTGTTGTCACATGGCCACTCTCACCCCCAGTTAAAATGAAGCCCAGTAGATCCTGGTCATCTACCTCCACACTTCGAAATCTTGCCAGATATCCATGTTGATTTTATCAAACATTCCTGCTGGCGTTGCACCTTTGTTTATGGGCAACAACATCCTTTGACAACTGAATTACGACTGTGTGCCCCCAATTTTCAACCAATGAGATTAATTTGTCCCACCCCGATTGTTGGCAACCCGGGTGGTGCCATTCACATTGAAATCGACCTGGGTCGCGAAGCCTACTCAGACATCGCGAGTTAACCCTTTCAAACACAAAATCAACGTAGGTACAACCCTGGTTGGACCTTGGTTTGAAAAGGGTATTAGACGATTTAATGCGAATTTAAAGCGTTTCCACTCAGAATGTCATATTCGAATGGTTAAAATTCGCATTAAAGAATCGAATGGAAACCCAGCTATAGAGGTTTAAGATCAGTTCCATGCAGTCAACTTACTGTGAACATTCGGCCGTCTTTCCTTTGCTCTGGAAGTCCATTATGCACTGTATTAGTTGGTTGTTCTCATCCAGTAACTGAAATAACAATTTTGAAAATACATGAATTGTGTTTTTGTGATATATTTAAGACAAAGATGCAAAACAGTTAAGGATGCAGACATTCTCCCCCCCCCCCCATTTCCCAGTAGCCTAACGTTGTGTCTGAGAACTACAGTCGGATGAAACAGTTGGGCTTGGTAGTAATAGGCTACAAGCAAAACATGCCGTCTTGTTCCGACTCCATTTTCTAAGCAATTTAGGATGTATTTATTTTGTCATGACTACAGCTGGTTCCCAAACAGCGGTTGACTCTGGAGCGGATGAGGCCCCGGTCTGGCAAAGATCCGTTCCAGCGTCAGCTTCTGGCTAGAACGACTAGATTTCGGGAACATACAAGCCCGCGTTGTTTTCATTGTTGTGGTCTGACTACATTTTCTGAGTCCGTAATTCAGTCTTATTTTCATGTGTGTGATTTCACGTTGAACAAAAAATATCCTAACAATAATATGTGATCCCGTGTCTAGAATAACGTTATGTGCATTCACAGCTAACAAAGCGCCTGCATCAATCTGGCTTTAGGAAAACTAGGCCTCCATTGTAAGCTAGCTCACCAAATTACACGGGCGATAGTTACATTGTAGCAAATGTATCACTTAGTCTATATTTTCATTTGAGGCGGTGGCTAATTTTGTATCGACCGCGCGCCGTGACTGCTTCACTGCAATCAAGCCATTTCCCTCCCAACAGTTTGAGTTCGAATCCTGGAAGCTACATACCCCGTGAGCTAACAGCAGCTGCAACTATCTTTCTCCACCATTCTGTTCACATACGCAATGAATAGTAATTACCTTTTGAATTCCTGCGGGTGTTATATCACCCTTTCCACGCGGTCTGTGAGGTGCAAACGCCACCGACATAGTAATTTTAGCAATATATGGGTTTAAACATACAATAAAACACAAATCTGTAGAACTCAAACCTCTGCTCAAGGAAGGATGCTATTTTGTAACGTTGGCTATCACGTGGGGGAGGTCGAAACAAAGCTAAAACAGATTCTTAAGTTTTCATTTCCAAAACAATGAAATGTATCAGTATCGTAAAATATATACATTTCTACATCTTTTTGCCAAAAAAATTAAAGCATGTATGTTCAATGATTGTGAAAGAAAAGGAATAATGCCAATCGTCACTACATATAGCACCCTACGAATAATGGATTATTCCAAAGTCAACCTCTTAAGCAATGGGTATTGGGAGATGGTACGGTCTGAGGAGAGGAGGTTGCATATTGTCTGAGACGACGTCATTCTGTACTTTCAGTATTACCAAAGAGGATTGAAGGTATTCGATTATTATATCTGTATATTTATATGGTCATTTCTACACCAACACTGTCAGCTGAAATTAATTACACTATCCTCAATGTAATATTTTTGTCTGATATTTCTGAGAAGCACATATTCTTAAGAATTAATTATAATTTGATTTGTGACGTTTTTTCTTCTTCTTCGTCTTCTTCTTGTTATTATTATTATTATTATTATTATTATTGTTATTATGATTAGTAGTAGTAGTAGTAGTAGTAGTAATAGCTTAGTTGTGCCACCAGTAGTAGAAGTGGTAGCAGCCTAAAAATAGTAGGGTTCTTTGTAGCTTTGTAATGCATTTGTTGTGGTTGTGTTAAATAAACTTCATTATAAACATTCATCACATTAATGTATTGTAATGTTTTGGAGACTTGTTCCTTTCTGTCATAGGCACCAAAACAAATACCTCCCCATTTCTGCTGACTGCTTGGTTTGTCCTAACCCAAGGTTCGAAGTTCATACGCTTGCGCAGTGTGGAGGAAGTGTGCAATTTGAAAAAAAGCTAACTGGTTAGCGCAAGTTGTAGTGCTAAATATTTTCAGTCAGCATCAGGCAGATACCGGTCTTTTACTAGCCTCTTTCACGTTGGTCAGTATTTGCGTGAGTGAACGCTATGTCAGCGAGATATGATAGAGCTATCACTGTATTTTCTCCGGATGGCCACCTCTTTCAAGTGGAGTACGCCCAAGAGGCTGTCAAGAAAGGATCCACAGCGGTGAGTCCAGCATCTGTATCCTAGCTAACTAACTTAGCCTAACTACTGATACGCTCATTAGATAGCTAGCTAAGTGTAGCGCTACCAACTGTTGTGTTACTAGCTAGCAATATTTGCATGGGTTATGGCAAAAAAGGTAAAATAATGTTATTTTGGGCGACCGACGTTATGGTCGTCATCAGTGTTAGCCTGGGTACATGGATGATGCGGTAACTTTATTCAACACATAACTGACTGCACGTTTACCAGTGCCATGTCACAGAACTGAACATTAACTGAACAAGCTAATGATAAGTTACGCGTTTACCATATTTAGAAGTATCCAACTAATATTATCATAGGAGAACAAGTTCACAACGATTGTTTTGATCCGGGGCGCATGCAGGGAAGCTATATAATCCTAGCTCTCTCCAGTATAACCAGTATCTCCAGTATAGCCTTCTGTTGTATAACTATAAATTGAGTGGCACCATTAATCTGAATCCATCACTATGCACAACTGTCTCCCAAAGTGATTTTAATGTTGTAACAACTATTTACCATTGGCAGTAAGTCACTGTACTGTTTGTTGATAGGTTGGCATAAGGGGTAAAGACATCGTCGTTCTGGGTGTGGAAAAAAAATCTGTGGCAAAATTGCAAGAGGAGAGGACAGTCCGCAAGATCTGTGTGCTGGATGAACATGTCTGCATGGCTTTTGCAGGTGAGAAATGATACAGAAAGTCACCAGAAAGTTCTGTTGTCAGTGTCAATGCTCACACATTCATCCATCACTTACCTGTCTCCAGGTCTGACTGCAGATGCACGCATTGTCATAAACAGGGCACGAGTGGAGTGTCAGAGTCACAGACTGACTGTGGAAGACCCTGTTACGGTGGAGTACATCACAAGATATATTGCCACCCTCAAACAGGTAAAGGCAAAAGTGGATTCACATCTCTTGATTAAGCTATTTGGTTGACCCTGAGTCGATTTTGTGTGTATGGGAATGTTTTGGTATGGTATTATTCCACTGATTAAATGAGATACGTTTTCAGGATATGATTTATTCTTTGAAGTAGTAGTGAGGGGCAGTGGAGAAACAGAGTTTGAATGTAAAAGACAGCACCGGACAAAAGTCCCACATCACTTCTCGCATACCCTTTAGCTAATAGGCGTAATTCAGGAAATATACAATGTCCACCACCTAATATAGTACAAGTTATGATGCACTACCCTTTTTTGCAATTTACCACCATTCCAGGTGCCCCAGTCTTCCAGTTCAACAGATTACAGACATGTAGCCTCCAGAAGCATTCACAAAAGTGTTACTGACAACATGTTACTTACCATATTTTTGTAGTAAACAACCTCGAAATTGGAAACATTAGAGCATTTTCTATTGAATAAAACATTTCAAAAGATAAAGTGGATGTCCTTAATATTGATACATTTGAGTTTTGTTGTGGATGATTTTTGAATTTAATGCATAATATGTACACGTTTCCTGCATAATTGCATATTTTCCAAATAATGAATGTCGTCTCTCAGCGTTACACTCAGAGCAATGGGCGTAGGCCATTTGGTATCTCTGCTTTGATTGTTGGCTTTGATTCCGATGGGACCCCCAGACTCTATCAGACGGACCCGTCAGGCACCTACCATGCTTGGAAGGTGAGTGTTCCAATACGGAAATCCAGACTTCAGTGGAGAAGCGGGCATATGGCGTGTTCCCCTTTGAAACACTTGCCACATGCTGTCCTCCCCTCTTTTAAACATGTTAACTAAGCTCTAGAAAGAATATGCTTGTTTGTGGATGTGAACACATATTAAACTTGTTATGCATACCTCAATTGGCACACTCCTTAGCACTATTTGGATATTTGCTTTGCCCATGCAGGCCAATGCCATTGGTCGTAGTGCAAAAACTGTGAGGGAATTCCTAGAGAAGAATTACACAGAGGAGGCTATTGCTGGTGACAACGAGGCCATCAAACTGGCTATTAAAGCATTACTGGAGGTAAGGACGGGAGTATTCAATGACTTTTGTGTATTTGTAGTTTTGTATATACAAAGCTAATTTAATTTGACACTTTAATTTTGAACTGATCATTCTGTTCCCTGTGTATAAAGGTGGTGCAGTCCGGTGGAAAGAACATTGAGCTGGCAATCATCAGGAGAAACCAACCACTGAAGGTACTGTTGACACAAACCTCAGCTGTTGTAGTGTGTGTGTGTGTGTGTGTGTGTGTGTGTGTGTGTGTGTGTGTGTGTGTGTGTGTGTGTGTGTGTGTGTGTGTGTGTGTGTGTGTGTGTGTGTGTGTGTGTGTGTGTCAAAAACTCAGATGAACTTAAGTTACATGGCTGTCTACCAAAAATGTGCCTCATCTCAAGTGTGATTAATAAATAAAAATTGTTCTGATGAACAAAATATAGTTCATCCAACTCCTTCTCCATAACCAGGGGTGCGTTTCAAGATTAACACCGAAAGTTCTTGGTGAACGACGGTGTTACGCTGGAGAGTTGGCTGAAATACCGACCTACTCACGACTGTGTCACAAATAGCCACTTTCGTCGTTGAAACCACTATAGCTCCAACAATGTTGTTAATGACGTAATGCAGAAGGTAGAGGGTAAAAATGAGTCCTACTCATTGACTAGAGCAGCTGATGGAGCGGCCTCATACTTGAGAGAATGAAGAACTATCTCATAATGAGTGTAAGAAGAGTTTTATTTTGTGTCCCAATATTTCATTAATTACAGCTGTCTGCACACGCCCCAGTTTCTCCAATGCGTCGTCACCGTGGTCCAAGGTTTCACTCAAGATGAATGATTAATTATTAATAAAAAATTGTATGATGAGTGAAATCCTCAGTTGGTGAGTCAATCTTGTCAAACTAACGCAATTAAAATGTTAACTATAGCAAATATCCAGGAACGAAGCTTCTAACGACTGGTTTCGAGCAGTCGTTCCAACCACCCAACTTTGCGACCATGTTTGCGATTGATTGTTAGAACTGCGTTTTCAAGAGACACCAAATCGCTGAATGACGGTTGTAGTGTAAGGATTGCGATGGTGGTTAGACAACTACACTTTCTAGAAATGCACCTCAGGGCAGAAAATAAGGCCTCTACTGTCTTCAACCAATCAAATCAGACACCTCCAATGTGCCAGTCAGATCAAACCAAAGTTTAGGTTTTTTTTTGGAACAAACAGCAAGGGCTTAGTATAAAAATTGAGATAGTTATGCACAAAATGGCCTCATCCCCTCTGGTCAATTATGGGAGTGGATCATTGAATTTGTGGGGCTGTTTTTTTCTCCAAAGGTCTTGGACAAATTGTTAGAGTAGATGATGCCATGACCCCCTACGTAATGCCAGCAGATATTAAGTATAAATCCCACTGCCTCTGCCAGAAATCTCAAACTAGGCCGTTGTTATCGGGTCATTGGATTTTCATTATAGGTTGCATGGTTTTGAATGTATTGTGCATAATATTTTGTTCATAAGTATCAAGGGTGTCAGTATCAGGCTGTGTTCACACTGCAGATTTTAAAATCCTAACCTTGAGTTACTGTCTGTGCTGTTATGTGAGAATGATCTGACAAGTTGTCTTTGTTCAATGAGTGCATGCATATCCTGGAATATCTGCATAGCGAATCTGCTTTAGTGTTGCATGCCTTCAGTCAGTGCAGTTGCTCTCGAGTTTAGCAAGCGTGCATGCATGGAGGACAGCCACGTGGTGGTCAACCATGAGAGCACCATTACTAATGCTTTGGTTTGCTATTCAGTTTTTATCATTTGGCAAAAACCATTGTACTGCATAGGCACCACGCTCCCTAAGTACTCTGATATGTTTAAAACATCTTTCAGTGTGGAGTTTATGTAGGTTTATGATTCTTTGTTCATCACAATAGGAAGTTACAATTTGCAGCTGAAAGGTTTTGTGTGCGAGTGTGTGTGTGTTCGTGCATGCATGCGTGTGTGTGTGCGCATCACAGTGTTGCTTGGGGGTGGAGGCAGCGCTGCAAGGGTGGAATTAGCTCCAAAAAGCAATTGGATCTAAATCTACATTGTTAGGCTGAATTTAATGAGGGTGTGACATTTTTTCCTTCTTTGCTGCGTGTAGATCTTGGAGGCGAGCGAGATTGAGACATTGGTGGCAGAGATTGAGAAAGAGAAAGAAGAGGAGGCAGAGAAGAAGAAACAGAAGAAGTCCTCTTGAAGCCCCTTTACTTCCTCTTGCTGACCTGATGTTTACATGAGTTTTTCCACAAGCATGGAAGTACCTTATTTATTTTTCATTATGTAATGGTTGTCACAGTCATAACAGTGAAGTTCTCAGCCTCTTTTGTGTAATAAAACACCCTTTCAACATGGACATATATGTGAGTTTTTTTGGGTGGAGGGGGGGGGAGTCTTGTTATTTTCTTTAAAAATACCACCTGGTTATCTGCAGAGTACAGGTGAAAGATCAGTAATATAGCATGTGGAGAATGGGCTGAGTTTCTACCAGCATTTGGTACATGAAGACTGTCCAAATGCTATTCTCGTTAATGACTTCCATCATGCAGGATTGTATACAGCACTTTAATATGAAAGCGGGTTAGACACTATATAAATGACTATAGATATGGTGGCAATAATAAAAGTATTGACCATTTAGTAATTGAGCAATAACCATGACTGAACAAAATCTAGATGAATAGTAAACCTTGTGATAGTTACTTCCTGTGGTGTTGGAAAGCAACAGAAACAAGTTTTGTAACTTTCTCTGGTATTATATAAATACACACATCAGCATTTCACCGCAGTAGGGGTAACAAGCCTCACCATCTTTTTCTCACCAACAACTCTTCTTTTTGATGAGCGTACCTCTCAGAGCAGGCCCCATGCTCCCTCAGTCATTTAAATCGAATTAGTGAAGGGCCCAGACGGTGTCTAATGGCAGTCCGGCGAGATGCCTGTCTTTTTCTTTCTTTCTTTCTGTTTTTTTTTTTGAAAGCCTTCTCCCTTTTATTTCATCCCAGATTTGCTTATCCAGCAAGCCACTGCTTCAAACTCTCAAAGACACAATTATGGCTGGTGGTACTGCAGCCATCCTTAATGGGATCCTGGCCTCGGACCCACCCGGGAAACTGCAAGGGCTTTAATCCTGAGCTCTTTGAAAAAAAGTTGTTCAGTGTGGCAGGCGCCTGGCGAACCCCCCCCCCCCCCCCCCCCCCGGAGACTCCCCCAGACTCTCACTAAAGACATAATGTTGAATGTGAAGTCCTTAATTTTAAGTTGGCTCCCGGAGCCAGGATTTCCTTAGTCGGTGACTGGAGCTGATTGCTGTGGATGCACAGGGACTACGAGTTAAGTTCTTGGTGACCTCTTACAGCTGCCGTTCGGCTTTTTCATTGTTTGTCATCGTCTTTACACAGCCCCTCAGGGCCTGTGTACTTCTCCCTGGCCAGGTTGCTGACCAGAGGCTGTAAACCCAGAGTGATCACCCATGCAATGTATTTTAAACCGTCGGAGCCTCTAGGTAAGATAAATGCTATTCAGAAGGAAAGAAGGACTGCCAATTCCCAACCAGCATTTCTAGGGTTGCTTTGGGTTTTTCCTGTGAAGACAAAAGAGTTCAGTTTCACACTCGACACTGTTCAAACGAGAAAATCGTTTTTGTCATAAAAATCAAATGTAGGCCTCTCCTTTGACTCCACCATTTATCTTGTCTACTCTGTTTCTTAAAAGATAAAAAAAAAAAGGAATGCCGAGGCTTGGATGCTTGTAAACTTTGAGAAGTTCAATCTGGATAATCCCCCCAGAAACAGAGGTTATCCGCTCCATCTCTGGCAGACGGAGAGAAGCTTATGTTTGGCTGGCTGTGGCCGGGTCACTGTTCTGAAGCGCTCGTGGGGGGGAGAGAGAGAGTTGCTGTTGCTCATAATCAGTTGTGATGCGCCGCGGGACACGCTCTATCTCAGCCATCGCACACTCAGCCTCGTCATTAATTCAGAAAATAATGGCTTCACCGGAGGTCATCGGCAGAGGAGCAAGGCCCGAGGAGATGTTCTCCCCCAAACAAGGAGATGCCAGACTGTGGGCTGTGTGTACACACACACACACACAGAGACACGTACACCAAACAAATTCAAAGGGACACAAATACATGCACACAACAAATGGAACTGCATTGAATGTGTAATCACCATGCCTACAGTATGTGTGGTTAGAACTCCATAACATCTGAGAGGATTAGTAAACCCACGGACAGTGGTAGTCCTCAGGAATTACAAAAGCACACGAGGGAGGTGTGAAATCTAATGGAGCTCCTACCGATAATAATTTATTTGGCGGTTGCATAGATACATTTCTGCTTCTTGTTTTATTATTGTTGTCACTGTGTGTCTTCTCATCCTTCAGAATAATCACGTCTATTTTGTGGGCGAAGTTAATCACAACCTCGTTCCTATTTTTCTTTTTAAAATTGGAGGGAAAGTAACAAATCTGTTTTTCTAAATGGCTTGCCACTGGCAATATTCCAAAAACTGCTACCTCTTGGGGATCTAAAATTATCTCTATCACCTCCTCCTCTCACAAAGAGCAACTTCAAGGGCACATCTCTCTCTCTTTCTCTCTCTCTCTCTCTCTCTCTCTCTCGCTCTCTTTCTCTTAAACACTCACACGCACACATATGCACATACCTGGTTATCCAAGATGGTGCCGCACCAGTGGTAGCCTGTTGCAGAACTGTAATTATTTCCCTCTGGGGATCAATAAAGTTTAAAGTTTAAATCTATCTCTATCTCTCTCTTTCTCTCTCTTTCTCATCTCTCTCTGTCTCTCTATCTCTTATCTCTTGCTCTCTTTCTCTCTCATCTCTCTCTGTCTCTCCATCTCTTATCTCTTGCTCTCTCTATCTCTCTCTTCCTCTCTCTCTCTCTCATCTCTCTCCTCTCTCTGTCTCTCCATCTCTTATCTCTTGCTCTCTCGCTTTCGCTCTACATACATACAAATTCTACATTTCGCTCTACATACAAATTCTACATACATACAAATTGAGGTGTATCTTTATTTGGAAAGAAGACAGACATATTGGTAAGGGTTACGTAAAATGGGAGACTGAACAGATCTTTAGAATTATGTTGCTTGTGTGTAGTGCACTCTTAGGCTGAGGAGGAAAGAATGAACCCCATCCTCTCGCCTCCCCCTCAGCCGTGGAGCTTCTTGTTCTCACTTGTGCCAGGAGGGGGCGACATTGCCCTAAACGTAGCTCATTGGTATCACTTACCATTCACTCTCACTGTTGTCCAGGGCATTGACAACCTGTGTCTGGAGAACACTGTGCAAACATGCACCGGGCTCTGACATGTTTTCTTCTCAGTGTGTGCTCTAACACTGAGCCTCAGAGACCCCCCGGAACACTCTGAATTCATCTCAAGGAGTCAGACGAATTCAAGCCACATCGAGAGACAGGGAGACAAGATGAAAGACGGAGAGAGAGAAAAAAAAAATCAACAGCATGGCTATGTCCTCAAGCCATGGCCAAGCTGTCAAAGTGCGTTGAGTCACAAGAGGCTCTGCTCTCGACCGACACTGTCCCCTTCTCTACCCATCACACGTCTACAAAGGTCTGCTCCATTATCTCACTCTATCTGATCCCCTGGCCACGCTGTCCAAACCGGAGTGGCAAAACACACATGTCAGTTAAGAGCCCTGTCCTGCTGCCTGTCCTGTACGCTGGCAGTTTATTTATGGCCCCACTGATCAAGGCGCAGTGAGGTACTCATTCTACAATGGTTAAGGTTGGGAGGAATGTAGATGGAGCTGGACCTGAAACAGTTGGCAAACTGTTCATAGGGAATGATTATGCCGGGAGCGATGGCTGGGTGGGTTCAACACTAATTGTATTTTTCTCCTTTTAACAACTGTTTTTTTGTGTATCATTCATATAATAAGAAAGAGTTGCATGAACATAAAAAAGATGTCCTTACTTATTTTTATTTACAGCCAGTCTTTTTTAGGAGATTTTGTCTTTGCTCATGGAGGTTTAAGATTTGTTTTGTTTTACTGGTTCAACTATGACAGGAAGTGATTGATGGGTCTCTAAATTGTACTCTACATAATGATATATATCCGAAATCATTTCACAGGAGGTCTGTATCTCTACCAGTTCTATGGTGTCAATAATCTTCAAGTAAAATGGTGACATTCTGTAATGGATATGAAAAATGGCATTCATAAGCTTTCTGGTAATTTGATTCTAGAAGTCTGTTGCTCCTCCAAGACTCACCGTTTACATAGTCAGAAGTCCAGAGGCATGGGTTTGAAATGATCTTCAGAAGCCGCTATTCTTTCTTTGAGAGAGAGCAAAAAGAGACTGTCTTCCTCAGCTAGAGCGAGGACGAGGCAAAAAAAAAAGAGAGAACGAGTTAGAGAAGCTAGACAGGGTTATGGAGGCCATAACCCATGATGCTTTGGGGCAGAGGCTTTAAGCCCCAGGGTTTGCTGCTCCCCCAGAGGCGGTGGCAGAAGCCAGTCACACACATCACATAGCATTACACAGGATGGGGTTACATGGAAATGTCAGCTGGCCATACAAGGAGGAACCAGCGGCCCATAGGATAATTCAATCGCCCAGGGGTTGTGCCATCGTGCATTCCCACGATTCCTTGCTTTCTTCCCACACCCTCATTTCATTGTTTTTCTCCCGTCTGTGATGTGCTATTTTTTATTTCTTTATTTCTTTATTTCTTTACTTATTTACTTATATGTTCATTAGTATGAGCTCTGAGACAATGATACTCAAAACCTCAAAAGCAACATGCATGTGTGTTAATTCATATTCTAATGTTGTGTCGAGAGATTAAGCTGCAAATTGCAGGTATCCACATGTTCAGCATACAAAATAACCTTCGTTGGTGTGTGTGTGTCTGTGTGTGTGTTCTGTGTAAAAGAGAGAGAACACGTGCATGTGTGCATGTTCACATCTGTGTGTGTACTTCATGTGGGTGTGTGTGTGTGTGTGTGCGTGTGTGTGCGTGTGTTGTCAATGTGCATGTAGATATGACTGTCTCTGACAGGACAGGGTATTTTGCCCACGGCAAGTGCTAACCCGCAAGCTAAAAAGTGACACATGAACACTCTTGACTTGTGTCATCAAATCTGCAAACACACACACACACACAAACACACACATACACACACACACACACACACATAAAGATACAAACTCAGACTTACAACAATCACTTTCTACACACCCACAGATTCTTTGCTTTCTCAAGTCACTAGCGGTGTTGTTTTTAGTTAAAGGCGATTGCCCTTTCGCTAATGTGAAATGGGCAAAGGCAGCAGAAGGGTTACATGTATTAGCCTGTTAAGTAGATAAACAAAGACACAGCTTGTCCTTGCTAAGCAGTTGCTTCTTTTTGAAGACTAAGGCAAGAAAAAAGAATGTTAGGAGAAACACTTTGATCAGTGGCATCAACAGTCTCTGCAAACTTGTTAAGCTGTATGTAAATTTGGGCTGATAGTGAAAAAAAAAGTTGCCAGAATGGCATGAATCCATTGTGCTGCGATGATCAAAATAAAAGAGGGCTTCATCCGCTGCAGGGCATGAAAGTCACAGACAAGAGATTTTTTTTCATTCTCTTTTTTTTTTATCCAAAGATGATGGGATGCAGAGAGGAACAGTAGGCAAGGAAAATGAAAGATACGACATGGCCTGGAAAGATCCTGCACCAAATTATTAAAATAAATTGAACATTCCAATACAGTGCAACCTATAACTACCGATTGTAGCTTTTTGACTTTGATGAAAACATTGGAGCGTATTTTCTATTCCCTCCTTAATGTGGAAATATCATTTTAGTTAGAAGTGCTCATGTGAATCTAATCACAATGAAATATCAAAATTCCTCACGCATATACAATATTTGTGTCTATCTCTGTGAACATTCATGTATAGAATATTATATCATTCTTGTAAATTGCTTTTGAATGACAGTGCTTTATCAACACAATGGGTTTATTTTCTTCCAACATATGGACCATCACCGTCCTCTATGTTAATGTCGGTAACATGACAGCAGCAATATGGTTAAACATATTTGTTGATTTTCTTGTTGTTGTCTTCAGTGAAAGCCATAGTTGTCTAACAAACAAACAACAAACAAGGCTGACTGCTGTCAGTTTTTTATTGCACAAACGACTCACTGCAACACACACGTGTTATATGTGGAGGTGACACAGGACACACACACACACACGCACACGCAGGCCTGAGGTTGCCGTGAATTCGTCTTCTGCCTTTAACCCATCCCGGATCGTCCCTCCTCCAGGATCCTCCAGGAGCAGTGGGCAGCTTCTCAGCGCCCGGGGACCAATTGAACCGTCCGTCTCGGTCAGGGACGGACAGGAGTGTTCTGTTCTTTTTGCATGTTTTTCTGTTGGGGTCTAGGCGTTAAAACTAACTGTAGGCCCACATGAGCACACCCCACCCTCAATAACTCATGATATTGTTTCAGTAACTTAACTGTAATGTGAAATGGAAGATTTTATGCCAATGACCATAAATGAATCGACAGACCTGGACCGCCATGACTCTGTGTAACTCTACTGCTTTTTAGGGATAATAGACCAAGTTAAGATAGAAGCTAAATGCTTCTGCCAAAAACTGGCTGTGTTCTTGTTTCCATGGAAATTCCCTTCAGGTTGAGCCCTCTGTGTTATGGTCGCCGGTGGCGACACAATCCTCGTTAGCCCCAAATATTTGACTGGTCCCTCCCCATCTCCAGCACCCCACACACAGGTGGACACCTGGCAACAGAACAACTGAAAAAGAAAGAGCTATTCTGTATCCCTCTCTTCTCTCCCGTCCTCCCTCTCCCCGTGGAGGTGACACCGTAAGATGAATTGGTGCTGTCACCGATGCTCTTGTTATCTGTCAGCTCTAAAAACAACAGAGAAAAGAGAGAAAGAGAGAGAGACACTGAAAAAAGGCACTGGTGAGATCAGTTTCAGAGGGCACCTGACAGACAGTACAGGGGAGATGATCACCACTTGAAAAAAAAAATCAAAATTCACACCTGCCACCACACACTCCTTCACATCATCACTCAACTTTGTGCAGTGGAACCCAGACTCAGCCACTTGATGACCCAACCCAATGCATCCACATTTCTCCAGGAAGCCCAGACACCTTTCTGAATAATACCGGAGCAGGCTTGGCTTTGGCAAAGCATAGATCAGAGGTGCCCGACCTGAAACAACAGGCAGCCAGCCCCCTTGCCCCCCTGCGGTGCTGTTCCTGCCCCAGTCCTCACCTGCAGACTGTCTCATATCCTTGGTGTGCCTCAACACACACAATGCAGAGGCAGATTGGCCTGTGGCACTGCACTCCAGCTGAGGGCCGCCTCTCCACAGAGGACACAAAGAGACCCAGGCACTGAAGGAAAGAGGAGGCAACGCCTGATAAAAGACGAGACACATGACTCCCACTGAAAAGACTGGAGATATCTGTGCCAAAGGTTCCCCACCCAGCTCACTGTAAATATTCACCGTAGACATCTCCTCACCTTGTGTGATGGCTTTGGCTCGATAGTTAGCACATAAATCATTTACCTTCAGTTTAGTCTGCAGAATGGGGGCAGTGTAAACTATTGCAATGGGAATTATATTGCATTATTCATCATCTGACTCATTGCCTATAAGTGATATTTATTATAGCAGAATTAAAAAAAAAAGTTTTGAGTTCCATAATTGATATACTGTATATACGTATACTGTTTTTGGTGTTGTTGGTTCCTGTTTTCAAAATGTCTAAGCTCTCTATGTATCTGCAGTACTTCCTGAATTTTGCAATAGGATTTCCAAGTGATCATTTTGAATATGAGGATAGATCTCAAGACTTTATCCTACTGTAAACTACACAGAATTAACCAAAATAGTTCACAGAGAAATGCCAGAACTCACCATGAATCACTCACAGGTGCTTTATTTGCAGACGTTCTTTCGTTTCAATTGTTCTGAAACTGGTACCGAAACAATGGGAACCGTATCTGGAAAGACTGGATAAGCATGGTGTCCACCAACCATCCAGGCAAGCCCTCTGGACCTAGGATAGAGGCGGGGCCCAGTATGAGACACCCAACCCTCCCACTGGTATACTGGACTGGCGTTAACCTGAGCCTAGCCTGCTCAGCCACGTGGACCAGTGGTTCAGAGCAGGCCCTGGGACTCACATGACTGCAGGTCCAGCTGTGAACCCCCTGGCAGAGCTGCCACTGACCTGCCTTGATGGAGGAAAGCCATACATTTGCTATCAGCTGCTACCATGAGGAACAATAACAGTTCTTCTGTCCTGGGATCATGCTGAGAGGGACACATTTGTAATTTGATTTTCCAGTGTCAACATTTGCTTTGGAACCATGTCCAGTTTTATTTTTTTATTATGCTGTTAATATCTACTGTTACTATGAACATAGTGCCTTAGGGCAAAAGACATTCCTCAGAGGCCTATCAGCCCATTACATTTACTGTAGTTCATGTTTCTGTTCTGTTCTGAGGTATTGGGTTGGCAAATAACTTGACTGTGCCAATTAGAAATTGATTGGATAAAATGATATCACTAGTTGATTTTGTCATTGTTGGCCATCCACTCAGCATTGGTTACACAAGTGAAAAAGTGGATGTTTCTGAAGCATAAGTCGTCATTCAATTTTGATGTGAGATAGTGGGGGCAAAATGAATCACAGGTCAAATGGTATAATTGCAAAACTCCATATTTACACACTATGAAATTGATCGTACATAATGTTCACAGAAGAACTCACTCCATACAACAGTATATTCACATGTATTAATTTAGCAGAGCATCCAGACCCAGAACAACATGTGTACACCATTCACCTTAGTGTTAGCATCTTGCTAAGTCAAGCTGCAGGCACACAGCAGTATGTAGATGACTTCTACCCTTGCATGCATCCCTAATCCCTTTTGTGTGCTAACTCAAAGGAATGGGGCTGTTGATATGACAGGGTCATATATCTCTTTGTCAAAGCAAGGTGTCTAAAAAAATCTACTAACTTTGTGCTCTCAGGCATCAGTATTCTTCAAATCTGTCTTTTTTTTTTACAAAGGACATTTGTCTGTGCTGTAGCTATGGTCTTTGTCCTGAGTTAGACCTTGCACTGAACATAGACTCGGAGAAAGTGCTTACTTTCACTGCTGTGGGCTATGGAGTGTATTAATGTAATGTCGACGATCTTTGAAGTTGTGACTTTATGAGACAAAAGCTAATTTCCTTCCCTTTGTTCATTATCGCCAGTGACTTCCAGCGGTGGGGGAAGCCCGCTGTGATAATTATTCTCTTTATGAGTTGCCTCCAAAGTGCATTATGGATTTTACCAAGAGCCCTTAATCCCAGGTAATAGCAAATGTTCCTCAAAATGTATCTTTCTCTCTGTCCATTTATTTGCATGCATGACTGAAGTGGAGTCTCAAAATGCCACTGTTTGAGCGTAATCAGGACATCATCTTGAGTTGCTCTGATGTATTAGTCTCTGGTGAACGTAATTTTCCATGTCCAACACCACAAAATAATGTGTTATCGTATCAGCTGTGCAGGGCTACTCTACTCCTGAGGACCTTCTCAGCTGAAAGCAGACTTTCTGCTTTCCGAAAGCTAGCTAGGTGAGGCTGGGAAAAAAATTCTACCTCCCTCCTTTCCGACTCAGCCTGCCTGCTTTGTTTGTGCACATTTTACTATGTGAGTAGCCCGAGGCAGTGGGGGGTCAAGGTTTGCCCTGCATACACACACCATTTCCCTGCGTGCAGTGCCTGAGGGAGGAGCACTCTGGGCCCAAGGCAAGGGCAAGCCCAGGCAGCACACACAACATGGCTGCCACCTCCAAATGCAAAAACAGGAGACAGACTGCGGTGACTTTCCTTTTTCTTTTCGTTCTCAGTCTTTCTTTGTTTTTCTCTCTATTTTTGGTTTTTCTCTTTCTTTCTTTCTTTCTTCTTCTTTCCTATACGGCATACACATACACACACACACACACACACACACACACACACACACACACATACACATACACACACACACACACAGAGGCACACACACACACACACACACACACAAACATACACACAAACATACACACACACACACACACACACACACACACTCACACACACACTTAGTCTCCCTTCCTGCCCCGATTTGTATCTCTTAGTCCTTTCCAATTGCATCGCTTAGCATGGTTTCATGTAGAGGGTAAGTTATATATTTCTATTAGGGCCAGGCAACAAAAGGCATGCTCATTTGTCTCCCCTCTCTATGACTGCTAATGCTGTGAGTCTGATCCTGACCCTGGCTTGGAGGTAGTGCTGGATTTTTAGTTGTAAATGGAAAAAGCCTCAGGGCCTTTTCATTTTCTGGGCCCAGCCGTTCCCTTCATGGTGTCAGAGCCCTTGTGCTCACAGAGTTCATGTTTAGCCCCGGGAGTTCTTTTTATTTTGTTTTATCTCATAGCTTAGTCTAGTTGTTGCCTCGACTCCCACAGGACTCCTGCATAGCAACAGCCGAGATCAACAAAATAAGTTTGTTTGCGTTGGCTGCGCCCGCATGTTGTCGACTCCTCCATTTCTCAGTCTCCATTTCCTGTCTCTCCTTGCCCAGGGGAGAGGGAGACCTCTAATTGGAGCTTGTTCTAATTGAGCCTAATACTGGAGCGAACCAGAGTCGAACCCTCTGGCTAATGTAGGATAGAAGCAAACCTAAGCACCAAAAGTTGGCCTCTCTTTCTCTCTCTCTCTCTCTCTCTCTCTTGCTCTCTCTCTTTCTCTTTCTCTCACACACACACACTTTCACTCTTACTTTTTCCTTCTCTCTCTTTCTCTCTCTCTCTCTCTCTCTCTCTCTCTCTCTCTCTCTCTCTCACACACACACACACTTTCACTCTTACTTTTCCCTTCTCTCTCTCTCTCTCTTTATTTTGTTATGTGTGTGGACATTTGTGCAGGGGTTGTGTGTGTGTGTGCATGTGTGTATCTCTGTACATATATGCCCTCCCTCCTCAGCTGAATGTTCTAAGGTGCCACTGCCTATGACCATTTGTTGAAGGCTCAAAGCCTTGATCTGGTCAGCAAACAGGCCACATTTTTTGCATCAAATGGGCCTCTTGTACGGTTGCATTGTTCAGCCCTCGGTTTGTTTTGTCAGTGTCCACAGGGCACTATACTTCAATATACATTAAATGCATAAATTGCCTACATGAAAAAAAGCTTGCCCAAACAGATGGATTTCTAAACACATTCCCTTCGCCTCACGCTCCTTTCATACCAAGAGAGGAACACAGAAAGAGTAGATATAAAATGAAACTCGGTGAACAGATGCTGCAGTTTGGACGGCCACAGATGCTACAAAGAGATGGAAATGGAGCAGTGTTCTGTGCCAGCGGGTGAGAGCGGGAATGACTATTCCATCCCCTCCAGCTAGGGCTGCGAAAACGAGGTGGAGGAGAGTATCTACTTTCTCCGTTTTAATAATGTGAATGTCTCTCTTAGGTCTGAAATAAAGATGGATCGGCCTGTATGTGTGAGGAGTGGCCATGCGCATCGATTCAAATCGTTCGTGTGGGCTTTTCCCCCACTGCTTGCATCTCACTCTCAACAGTGTTATTCACCTTTTCAATTATTTACTGCATCCATGATGAAATGCACTGTACTTGAATGTATCTGAATACCTTCTCAGACCCCAAGCAATGTTGTATATTAGTATTTGTAAATAGAGAAACACTGTATACAGTCAACCCCTTTGTTTTGTATGGTTCGGTATATATACATATATATATTGTCATTTTCAGCAGTAATTGGTGTTTTTTAATTAGTATATACATGCTGTTTAGAACCAAATGGCTTGAAAACTGAAACAGGGGAATCCATTTGGGCTGGGATTTCGCAATGACACTCTGAGCTCTTACAATTTCTAAGTCTCCATTTCGTCATACGTTCGGCTACTCCCAAGGAAAAGTACCCCCCAACCCCCACCCTCGGTTTTGTGTTGCCATTCTTTTGAGTTGCCCTGAAGGTCCAATGGCAGTTTGGCCTCAAGGCATCTACCGATGGACTGACAAAGGAATATGCGGTGGGCTGGAACACATACACCCTTATTTTGTGTTCTGTCTGAAAGAAAGAGGGCACACACAACGGCCCCAGGGGCAACGCTCCCTGCTTAAGCTCGGAGCCTGGGGGGAGAGGCCTGGAGGCAAGGCCTGGATCAAGCAGTGCCCGGAGCATGGAAAGACCTGAAAACAAAGATAGAGTTGAGCCTTTGTGCTTGTTGTTTTGTGTGCATTTCAAAGACTGCGATGGCTGCCAAATGGGTAAATGTAAACATGCAATGCTAAGCTTAATGTTTGGGTTGGATTGTTAAGGATTCGTTAAGAAGGAGTGTTGTCATTTCTCAAATCAAGGTTTGTACTGTAATGTGATGCATGTTAGGTAAGTTTAAATATAAGCAGCAATGCTGATATAAAGTATTAATGTGCCCTCTCCCCCACCCCCCTCAATATTTTCACAATCTTACTGTTCTGGCCAAAGTCTGACGAGCAAACCCCTTTAGGGCTTCTCCCTCACACTTATCACCCAAACCCATGCTCCTCACATTGCCTCGCTCCTTCATGGCTTGACAGGGTTTATATGTGTTGTTAGTACCAAACACACACAATCACAGATACACACACACACACACACATACACACACACACACATACACACACATACACACACACACACAAATACACACACACACACACATACACACACATACACACACACACATACACACACACACACACACAAATACACAGATACACAGATATGTGAAAACACATGCAGCACACACACACACACACGCGTATGGCAAGCCCGGAGTGCCAGCGTGCACAGTTTTGTGGCGAGGGGTTTTCACCCTTTGGATCCCCTCCATGCTCTAAGAGGTGAGAGGGCGATGATAATTGAACTCTTTCTCTCTGGCACTTCTAACAAATGTATTGAAAAGAGAGAATCGAAACAACCATTAATGAGATTTCACGCCCGGGGCCACGCTTGCAGTCACCATTCTTCTTATTATTTTTTTTAATCAAACGTATTACTATGTTTACTTTCAAATATTCTCTCTCTCTCTCCCTCTCGCCCCCTTCCCTCTCTCTCTCTCCCTCCCTTCCTCTATCTCTCTCCATCCATCCATCCCTCCCTCCTTGCCTGTTTATTATTCGTTCATGGTGTGTAATCCCCAGAAGCAAAATCTGTGCGTTGATTGCATGATGGATGACTTCTTGGTGGGGCAACAACGTTTCGGCTTCAAATCTGCGAACCAAGCTTCAGTGAACTTACAAAGGCAAATGGAATGGGCTGAGAAACAAAGACAGCTTGGCTCTGGAACACGCAGAGCGAGTATCACCTACGCAGAGCGATAGCGAAAGTTTTTTTGTTTTTTTTTCCGTCGTTGCCAAACGCACTACCTCGCGGGCAGTACTTTTCAGTTACTGCCTCCTCAGCCTTGTTTATTCATTTATTGCCTTGTTGTCCGTCTGTGCATATAAAACAGAGTGCTGATGGGGAACATGACCTGCTCTGGGGAGGCTGTGTGAGTGTAGGAGTGGCTGTCGCTGGGAGAGGGTAGGAGGGGGGACGGCAGGGGCAGGGGCAGGGTGTGGGGGGTGTGCGGTGAGTTCTCCCCCCCCAGGGATATGCCCTCATTTAGGCCACTGCGCCCTCAGGCGTTTTTCCATCGCTCTGAGTGGGGCTGACCTCCTATTCAACCCTGAGCTGGCCACCGCACACATACACACACACACACACGCACACACACACACATAGACATGCACACACACACAGAACTACTGAGCTGTCCCTCTGTCACTCCTCACGCTTTTCATAGGCTGATCATGTGACCCACATAGCCCATCATGTTCACCTATCCTGCTCTCATCATTTACAGAGAGTATCGAGGTCGTTCGCCTTATTATAGGGGGAACACTACAGTAAGCTAAACACTGACAGGAAGTTTTCAGGCCCTGGGTAGCCTTCCATTAGACTAGGAAGTCTTCCAGTAGACTGTCCAGTAGTGTATGTGACAGCAGTAGGGTGAGGGGTTGGTATTCATGTCCATCATCATGTTCAATAAGGGAGTAACCTCTTCCTCATTGGACACACATCCTTGTGGCTCTTTCCACTTTTCAAAATCCCATCAACACGTTTTCCATAAATTACAAGTGTGATGGACCTGAGCCACTCCTGTTCAAAATAATTGAAGAATGTCCTTTTCTGCTGTCCTTTCAGCTCCCCAGGCCTTTCGCAAGGTCACACCAAAATACCCATATGGTTACCTCAGAAGGAGAGATAGTAGTAGACAACGGACACGGTCTGTTCAGTGTTTGAGAGTAGAGTTCCCCACGTCGCCAGAGCACCATCTGTACAGACATCCCTCATCTCTGTCTACCTCAATGACTGATAGATTTATGATGACTGATGTATGAATCATGGTGACTTTACATGCTGACTTTACTACCTGCCTGGTATACATGTTATACCCTTTTTCACTGCCAGTCAGTCACTTCCTGAGCTTAGCTTAGGGGTGGCTCCCTGTGCAGGCCTGAACGCTGAAATAAACTTTAAAATGCTGATTTCATCTCCCTGGTCCTTCTTCAAGTGTTGGGCGTTTGACTAAGAATCCATCGCGAGTTAGTGTCCCAGTTAATGTAAAACATTTATACACCCTTATTGCATTTGTAAAATATATTCTTTTTTAAATTAAATTAGAGCTAGATCAACGTATTCATTCTGCCAAATAATAAACCCAGACTGTGACACAACCATACTGAGTGTAAATTGGTTTCGACGTCAACAGGCTTCGAGATCATAATCAGCACTAACTACTTAATAAAGCAGGATATTTCTGCCGGCCCTAGACCCACCCTTTTCCCTGAGTGCTCTATCCATTTCTTTTCTTACAAAAAAGAATAAGTGATGTCATTAGATTGACTATCATGTTACCTGTTTAATTGTCTGCCTGGTTGCTCTGATACAGGGTGTGGCTCAGCTTCCCCTCAGGCTGAACAGAGCAAGGAGCATGGCGCAAAAGAACCACCTTTGTTCAAACTATTTTTGTCGACCAGTATTTCTGTCAGGTCACAGACTCTGAATTACTCAATTTAAAGAAGTTTAAAAAAAAACTTGTGCTGGACCACTGGTGTTTCTAAATGTCCTGTTTCAGTGGATAGTAGATGGCATTGTGACTCAGACTGAAGAACTTAGACTGGACTACTTGTTAAATGCCAGATTTGTAAAGTTGTGAGCAAAACAATTACACTTGCGTGATGTATATTAATGACACGATGTAGGACATGACATCATTTGATGTTGGTCGGAGGCACTGAAATGTGGCTAGTTCCTTAAGAGCAGAAAACTTGGGTTATTTCAGGTTTAACTCCCACAAGATCCACAGCCACACTTGACCACAATGTTTCCCCATCAATCAAAAAAACCATGCACTCCTCCTGGTGTTGTATGCCTGAGGTCTCTGAATATTGAATGTAATCAATATGTCTTAATTGAAGCTTCAAACATGATTTGTGGTTCATCACATTCATATATTCTTTTAATGCCCTTAGCCTGAAAAGCTGTCAGCATTGTTAGCATTCAATAATGAACATTTGCTCAACCCCCCCCCCCAAAGCTACCCCCAGCACTCATACTGATGACCAGAAGTCATGGCGTGACCGGCTAGCATCTAGCGAGCAAGGCAGCCTTTCTAGGTTTTGATAACACCCAAGGCTTTGTGAAAGTGTGTGTGTGTGTGTTTATGCTTACATCTGTGTTTTGTTGTAGGTGTTGGTATGTGTGTGTCTGTGTGTATGTGCATGCATTTGTGAACCATTTTTGTTTCTGACCAGTGACCAGCTGTATGTGTGTGCCCAGTGAGCACAGAGTAAAAGACAGCGGGCAGCAGCAGGGAATGACCTGTCAGGCACTCCCATCACATGTCCTGTCGCGACTCATCGCCACACACAAGGCCTGATGGGATATGCCTCCGAGGGGTGGAAGGCAGGCCAGCGACAAGATGACATCCAGACATAGACAAGCAGAGAGAGGGAGAGAGAAGGAGAGAGAGAGAAAAAAAAGAGAGAGAGAGAGAGAGAAAGAGAGAGAGATACTCACACATTAAAAACAAAACCAGCAATACAACTACCTCAAAAGAGGGGGAGTGAAACTTCCAGTGGTATATGAACACACTGGACCAAAACACATCAGCCAAGGGATTTTACATAGACAATAAAGCACTTCTTCTGGGTGTGCTCACCCACCATCCTCTATGCCCCCCCCCCCCCTCACACACACACACACACACACACACACACACACACACACACACACACACACACACACACACACTCACACACACACACACACACACACACACACTCACACACACAGACATGTCAATGAGCACCCAGTTACAAAAGCATTAACAGCTTCAATTCCATATTCACATATTTATATGGCACCATTAACAATAAACATTGTCTCATGGTGCTTTACTGAAGTGAGTTGGACTGAAGGCTGGAAGGGAATTTTAATAGCATAATAATGTTTTTTTTCTGTCTTACCGATACTTGCTCCTATTCAGACAGCCACTGACATAATTTATACTGTACCCAATCTGATCATATGAACGGATAATAATCACATGATCAATGAACTATCCTTTACTCCCACCACCCTCCTCTCTCTCTCTCTACACACACACACACACACACACAAACACACACACACACACACACACACACACACACACACACACACACACACACACACACACACACACACACACACACACACACACTATCACAAAATCAAACACAGATGAATGCACACACACACACACACATACACATACATGCAGTGGGTGAAACGTAATATGCACACATGCATGGCCTGAATCCAGTGATCCAGTGAGTCCCTGTGCCGCAAACGTGCCACATATGCCTCCACAGGGGGGGGGGGAGTAAAGGCATAACGTCTGCCCGCTGCACACAGTGCATATGCTGTCGCGTGTGGGTAAACGCACTGCCACGCTTGGTTACATACGACTGCAGGCCCGCACTGGAAACACACACTCCTCTTTTCATGGCTGCCGCTTAATTGAAACATTCATTGTTTCATGGTCGTGTTCAGTTCATGCGACACAACACGCTGTGGCGTCACAAAGCGGATTCACTGCACAGATTCAAAGCTTTGGGATGAATATTTCGACGACCGATGGGATGCAGTCACGCCATCTTGCTAATCCAATTCTGTCCACAGTGTGTTTTACAGTTTGAGTTGCACTCGTGATGTTACTAAATCATTTCCTCATGATTACTAGATGCAATGCAAATTTACAAATTGTCTCTCTGTCTCTTCGTTGGTCGTTTTTTTTTTTTTTTTTTGCATCCCAACCTTCATCGTTTTGTTTTTCACAGGGGTGGATTACTAGAACAAAATGCGCTAATGTTAAATATTCTGTATTGGTTTAGTGTAATTCTTTCCTAATTCTTGGTTTATTCAATTTCATCTCCTTGAGGCTGGTGGGTATGGTAATGAGGCCTGATTTTCTATTTTTTATTTTTTTTTGCCTGTGTAAATTGCAGCTATCACCTGGAGCCTTTTGAACAAGATTACCCAGATGGCCTAGCGTCATGCGCCTGAAGTTTTATTTTCCCTCTCTCCCCTGCCTTCCCCTCTTGGCTGCGGGGGGACTGGAGGAGAGGAGAGGAGCGGGGCGGGGCGGGGAGGGGAGGCCTCCTGAAGGCTGAGGGGGTGCCTCCGAGGCGGCAGCTGTGGCGAAAGGAGACCTGGGGAGAAAGAAAGAAGGGGAAAGAAAACGGGGAGGTGAGAGACGGGAGGGGGAATTAAACCTGCAACCCACCCCCACCCCCTTTTCAACCACCTCCTTTTACCTCTCTCCTAACCCCAAACACACACACACACACACACACACACACACACAGATTTACACAAACACATGCA
>NC_045176.1:11705103-11707603 GCF_900700415.2 Clupea harengus
CCAAAACTAGCAATCACATTTTATTATTCATGTCGGATGAAATCAAAGTGAAATTGTAGGCAATAATTGGTGGCCGTTGTTTACTGTTATTAATAGTCCTCCCTGGACTCGACAAGATAAGGATAATAAACAGAATAAACACAATCAAATAGGGGGGCAGCTTCGCTAATCTATGATCTCATCTACTGCAAGCACAGATCCCATTGTCTTGCCCTCCATCCCAGAACAAGTTTTTATTCCATTATTTTATTGTATTGTTTTTGAGGGCATTATGGTGCTGTCCCCCCGTATAAATCTAGCAGCACCTCAGCCTGACATGTCTCCCTCAATCCTCTCCCTTTAGCCTGGGGACTCAAAGGGGGTCACTGCGGCACTTCTGAAACATAGCACACAGACACTGCGAGTAAGTGTTACGCAATTTGGCCCTTCAATTATGTAAGGAGGGATCGTCAGAAGTGTTCTTCAAAGAGGGAGGAAGTTAGCTGGAGTCCCAGATGAGCGCATGCAAATCAACACTTTGTTTTCCTCAGAAGCCGACTGCTACCATAATTGTTCCTCTGGAGGACCGCGTTTGCCTTTGTTGTGTTGCGCTGCCATGGTGTTTGACAAGGAAAAATGCATTATGCATTTCGTGACATTTATGTTTTAAGGTGGTCATAAGTGGTCTTGGACAACAATGTCACAACATCGGGTTTCTACCACGTCTTACATGTAATCTGAAGAAGTGGCCCTTCGAGCACAGTTTTCCCAGTTTCCCAGTCAAAATATGGAGGCTGTGTTTTTCGTCTTAAGAGAACTATTTTGAAGGTACTCATCTTTTGCTGACATGTTCCTCCTGGGTTCTGTGGTTTTTTTTTTTTTTTTTTACTTCTGACACCACACAGAATACATTATATGACTGGTCTTTAATAAAAAGAGATAGTGGAAAGGAGAAATTCAACAGTAGGCGCTTAGAGGCTTTTGAAGGGAGATTGGCATTGGTAGGTTGGGGAGGTATATCTACCTAGATATTAAGATTACACGCGTGACAAAATAGAAAACAATTTTGTTTAATTTTTTATCCCTATATAGCCATGTGTTTTGTTCCTTTAGTTCCTTGCTTTGACAACCTGGTTATGTTTCTTATGGTCATGTTAATAAAGCAAGTCTATTTGAACTATTTGAACTGAGAGAGAGAGAGAGAGAGAGAGACCTTCACTTGGCCAGACTTGACAGACTTGGCCATCAGTACACCGTAGGTTAATTATTTGTATATTTGTAATAATATACCAGCTTGGGTTACCATATAGTCACGTCAGCCACGTTTTTTTGCATCAACAGAATTCTATACTTTGTGTATATACCCAATGTACATACCCACACACAATGATTTACCTTTTGTTTTCTTCTTGATATAGCCAAGAAAGCTAGATGTTTTTGTTTTGTTTTCATCTTGTTGCGCATGTCCATCAACTTTTTGTGCACGAAAATACTCTGGGCTCTTTCAAGGTAGTGGGGGAGGGGTTAAGGTGAGGTCTGAACACTTGTTCACCGCACTCAATATTCTGCTTGTGTAATATTTCGTACCTTTTTGCCCTCATAAAATGAGACCCTGTAATGAGCATGGACAGATGGGCTGGAATCAGATCCAATCAACGTCTTTAATGAAATAATGGTGAAATCCCAGCATGCCTTGCAGGGTCTCCATGGATCATGCTCATTGGTCTGTGACCTTCATCTCAGCTTTTTTGCTTCAGGTGTTCAATTCTAATGCACAACAATTTAGCTGACAGTTCATCACCCATCAAACATGTGTGCCATGCAGTTTGCACAATGAACTACATCACTGACATGTTATGCAAGGCATATATATATATATATACAAACTGGTTATACTGGCAAGGTTACTCTCATCCGCGCAATGCCTCATACAACAGCTTCATCGTCTATGACAGGTTCATTGAGTGTGTGTTGTGCAAAGGACTGAAAAATGCTACCGATAGCAGAGTAGAGTAGAGAGTAAAGAGAACTGCAGAGTTCATTGTTCCTAAAAAAAACAGAGCCTGTATTGACACCAGCTCCTGCTAGCTCTGAAATCCCTGCGCTTGAGTACCACTGAAAGTAAAGCATGGTTCCAAACAGGCAATATGTTGTGTTGTGCAATATGTTGCAACGGTGATACTGTGGTGATAATCTAGTGTAATCTTTAATAACAACCCACCAGGCAAGACTGGCAACAATAAGCTCTAGCTGGTCATCCTGCACAGGAGCACAGATGCCCCCCCCCCCCCCCCCCTAATGTCATCCAGACAATTTGGCCATGAGATTGCCCCAAACCTACCCCCTGCTACCTCACCACATTAATATCATGGCCACAGTGTCCCACATGTTGGCTCCTGTCATGTCAGGAGGTGGTAATATTGCTTTTCTTTGTTCACCACAGGGCAATGTTCTACCTGTAATGGGATACGGTTTCAATACGGCAGAGAAAAGCAGTGTTCATATTGTTTTCGTAAGAAAT
>NC_045176.1:11712603-11756678 GCF_900700415.2 Clupea harengus
TGTGTGTGTGTTTGTTTGCATGTATGTATGTGTGTGTATGTGTGTGTATGTGTGTATGTGTGTGTGTGTGTGTGTGTGTGTGTGTGTGTGTTTGTGTTTGTGTGTGTGAATGTGTGTGTGTGTGTGTGTGTGTGTGTGTGTGTGTGTGTGTGTGTGTGTGTGTGTGTGTGTGTGTTTGTGTATGTGTGTGTATATGTGTGTGTGTTTGTTTGTATGTATGTGTGTGTATGTGTGTGGTTATGTATATCTGTGTGTGTGTGTGTGTGTGTGTGTGTGTGTGTGTGTGTGTGTGTGTGTGTGTGTTTGTGTATGTGTGTGTATATGTGTGTGTGTTTGTTTGCATGTATGTATGTGTGTGTATGTGTGTGGTTATGTATATCTGTGTGTGTGTGTCTCATCAGTGAATGTGTGTGGTGTGAGACTGTGAGGAAGCGGTCTGGATCCGTTGCCTCAGCTGCAGCAGGCCGCCTCCTCTCAGGCGAGGGGAAGGCAGCAGAGCACACATCTGCACCAGAGCAGGTCATGGTTGACTGAAGCTCCCGCAGCTACCCAGCTCTCTCACTGGCTTTCTCTATCTCCGTCTCTTTTCCATCCCTCCTCTTGCCCTAACTCTATCTCTCTCTTCTCTTTCTCCCCTCTCTCTCTGTCTCTCCAGTTCTCTTTTCTGTCCGTCCCACACTTCTCTCTCTCTCTCTCTCTGTCTGTCTTTCTCATATAAACAAACAGACAAACACACATACAGGCAGATACTAGAGGGGTGGTGTGTCTGCTCTGATTGCTAACTGTTAACTATTCAAATTTTCAGACATTCTTGATGCCTGCTGTGCATAATTTCCTCTCTAAAAAGTCGCTGTTCTCTATGAAGCAGCTATGCAGTTGCTGTCTTATTTAAGAGGCTTGTAGTTACAGTAACTCGGCTGATAACAGGAGTTGATGGATGCTCAGATGTTAGATGTGCAAATGTCTCATGCACATTTGTGTCCATGGCACAGTCATACGTGCACACAGATGAGCAATTGTACGTACATGCAGACATGTGTGTGTGTGTATACATATGGTCTTGATGTCTAACTGCACAAATATCTACAATAGTGTTTGTGTTTGTGTGTGTGTGCGTGCGTGCGTCTGTGTGCATGCATGCATGTAAATGTGTGTGTGTCTGTCATGCATGTACATTATGTTTCTGCATGTGTGTTCTCTGAGTGTGCACATGGGTGCGTGTGGGTGTGTGTGTGTGTGTGTGTGTGTGTGTCTGTCATGCATGTACATTATGTTTCTGAATGTGTGTTCTCTGAGTGTGCACATGGGTGCGTGTGGGTGAGCATTGGCTGCCTCAGACAGAGCTGACTCACTGCAGATGGAGGGCATGTGCCTGTAGTTCAGGATGTGTGTGAAATATCACACTGCATCCCACAGTGACATCTCTCAGATGTCACAATCGGAGGATGGTCATATCTCTCTGTCACTATTAGACTATTAGGCGCGAGATCAACTGCAGCTGTCGGATGCCTGTTAAGCTTCGAAATGGTCAATTGCTGTACACTGGCTATCTAATGTACTGTGACTGATGTGCGGTATTCATGCTACTTGTTCAGTGAGAGCAGCTCAGGGTGCTTTCATGTGAGGGGTTAAATGATTTAGTTCATTCATAATGTTCAAAGTGCATATATGGTCATTTAATATTTCATATTTTATTTATTGACAAATTATAATGAATGGCATTTCCCGTATTGCTTGTTTAGTCTCAGCATATGGAGAGAGAGAGAGAGAGAGAGAGAGAGAGAGAGAGAAAGAAAGACAGAGAGAGAGAGAGAGAGAAGGGGGGAGGGAGAGAGAGAGAGAGAGAGAGAGAGAGAGAGAGAGAGAAAAGAGCGTGTGTGTGGGTGCATATGCGTGAATGTGTGTGTATGTTTGGAGGGCTCTTACATCTATTAAGCGCACAGAAATAAAAGACCCTTTGGACAAATTGGATATGAACAGTAGTTTCCATGACAACAGGTTGTCCTGAGTGAGAGGTTTAGTTGAAATACATGTAAGGGTGTCCTGTTCAAAGGTTCTCCCTGGAGAAGCTATACGCAGCATTCATGTGTTGCATTCCTTGTTTTGTAGGGAAATGGATGAAAACACCAAACACAATACTCGGTGTATGTGAGAGACACGTTCTTTTTTTCTGAAAAGAAGTTATGGTCATTCTTTCAGCTTCTTCTAAAAGCTGAACTTCACAAAATCTCATATTGGACAAAAAACATTTGACCTAGAATTAATTACGTCAATTTCTTGAAACTTTGAACTTTCGCACTTAACATTGAACAGCAGCCAGTATTTTTAAAGTTCAGATGTTGCAATTAGCATTTCCTTTTCAAACCTAAAGTGTTTGAGTATTTAATGAAGCCCCTGTTCGACTGTTCTGGCTTTAAGAGTGGATCTGAGTGTGAATGTTGCATGAGCAGCATTCTAAATTGGTGCAGGCCAGATGTCAAGTCCTATCAATCAATGACAGTCTGAACATGGCTATGAGATTGAATGGTAATTCACACAGTTGAAGGCGAGAACAGACAGTGATATGGTCAGTTTAATTGTAATTCAGATGTGATTACTTGAAGACCTGATGAAAACAGTCAATCGTAGGCAAATTTTCATCAGACTGGGAGCTCACTTCTCACAACCTCTTCACAGACCGTTCCAGATGCCTCACAAAGAGGGCCTCATTAATCATTGAAAATGGCCTCTTTTTGTGATGAGTGCAATTGATGTGGCCGCCCAACTGGTGCTGTTGCATTGAAAGTGCGGACTGAACGGGGAGAGAGTTGACACGTTTCTTAGAAAGGAGCTGAGGCGCACTCACTAAGACCTTGCGGGGGGCTGAGTCTGTCAGATAATAAATACCTTAATACCGTGTCCTGGTGTACCTTGTTAAATAACATAGTGTTTATTCACAGATGTTTAGAATGTATTTACAGAGCGACCAACAGGGCAAAAGCAAAAACATATACGTCGATCAATAAAGTGAGTTCCCAGCAGACCTGATCAGAACCATGCCCCACTCTTTTCCATTTAAAGATGAGCATATGTATGCAATTTGTACTTCAAGCAGGTTTTTATTCGCAGCAGGTAAGAGTAAAATGTGTTAAACTACAGAGAAGGTAGTCCTAATGATCTCACTATAAAACCTGACATTTTGAAAATATAAGCATGTATATCCTCAAGCCCAGAACATTAGGGTTTGATATTTGACAAGCTTAGAGCTCAGTACAGTATGTTGGTGTTGCTAGATTGGCAGTGGAGGTGTCCATATTTGGCTAAGTAAATATTATATGACTAGTCTGCTACTATGTGTAGAACCACACTTAGATCAGTCAAAGAAGTAAAATAATGTATCTATGATCTAGATCTATGAAATTTATGAAATATGTCTGCTAATGTTAAAAACAACTCTAAAATAACAACAACAAATGAGCGAAACTGAATAAAAAAGTTAAAATGAATGACAACAATGGGCTGACACATAATAGCAAATCTTTTTTTCCACAGTCAAGCAGGATTAATTGTGCTGTGGCAGGCCATATTGCTTGAGCCTTGGTATGAGACCCATTTAATGTTTTTGTTCCAGCGAACAGAACAGATGAATCTACGTGATGGATGTCGGGGTGGGGTAGGTATAAAGGCTTACGCAGAAATGGGGGTGGGGTAAGAAGGGCGGGGGGGGGGGGGGAGGAGAGATTAAAACCACTGCCTCCAATAAACAAAGTGCATGTGTGTGAAACATGGAGATTGCTGTGGGAGACAACAGACAACAGGGATCATGTCCATCTGCGGGGCTCCCAGATTACTGCTCCGTAAGCCAGCGGCCACATGTCAATCATCCTGTCTGTGGCGGGGCACTGTCAGAGAGCTCACAGACTAGACGCTTGAGATCCACACAGACAGACAGACGCATAACACACACATACGCACACAGTCACACAGCGCGATGATTCAGTGTTTATCCTGAGGTGTTTCCCATCTGTGGTTGGTGAAAGTTTTGGGGATTTCTAAATGGCTGACATTTGCAACTGTTTTGCCACAAGTGCCCAATGCCATTTCAGTGCTTTGACAGAGAACGCCCACCTTAAGGGACAAAGGGACATCAACACTTCCATCTGGCACATTGTGGTAAACACAAAGTTACTTTTAAATCCTGTGTGTCACAATAACAACTAAACTGTTACTTTGAACTTTATTGGCTATAGAGCAGCAAGTGCTGCACTTTAGACTAGTGTATCAGAGGGGTGAATTTGAAGTCACCAAGGGGTCAAGCTTAATCCTACCACTAACAATGAGTACATGATGGAGACACATTTACCATCAAGAGCACGGGTTCGTGTTTATCCTGAGTCTATTGTATTTCACCACCCAGTTTGCTTGGAGGATTCATTTTCTACGCACAGCCTGTACAGACATATCACCACTTTCCTTTGTGTGGGCAGTTATGTAAGTTATTGGGAAAATGTGTTATCAATATGTCTCGAGTTCAGAGGCTCTTATCATGATAGAAACTGCTCAATATTATGTGTGTATAAAAAGAGACATTACAATCAATGTCCCTGTGTGGCATTACAATATACGGGATGTTTTACAATTTAGCACAGAAATCGATTTGGCACGTAGCTTTTCACAGACAACACAGGAAAAGGCAAACTTTCGTGGACAGTAACCCGGGCCACCAATAAAGCTTCTGATCCCCTCTGATTTAAGACTATCAACCGTCATCCCCACCCTGGGCAACCCTCATTTCTGATTAGAATAACAGCAGTGAAGGAGTGAACAACTGGTGTGTCCGTTGCCCATTATTTTGCTTTGAATCTAATCCCCTTCCCTCCCCCTCCACCCCCCACATTCATCCTTCTCCAAACGTATCGCCCGTCCACATTATCCTCTGTGCATTTTAATTTTTTTCAGTCATGGTAGACCCATCTCCCCCCGCCCACTCTCCTCATTTTTGCTTCAAACCAGAGAGACGGAGCTGAGAAATACTTAATCTCCCAACGCGATTGGCTACTGGGGACAGGGTTCCATCCACCTTGAATGAGAGAGAGGGGTAACTAGGCAACTTCAGCGCTAGAGCGCTGCGAGACTTGCGTGAGAGAGAAGGTCCTGGATGCAGTTAGATATGTAGGTCTGGATTAAAAAGAAACAGTTGGTCTGTGGAACGTAGCAATGCAAAGGATATGGATTTACTAGAAGATTTTTACGGAGAGACCAAACATGGATTTACGCATACTATTTTGGACTGTACGGTCTGCATCGTTCACCATTACGAAAAAGGTGAGCCGAGCCATATCTTACAGGTGTGGAGGCATATTTGTGTAGTTTAGTGAATGAAACCTTTCATTGTGTTTTACTCTTCAGTCATTTAATTGATGTGTCGGATTTCGGGTAATCGTATAATTTTAGTTTGGTCTTAATTATGTAATGATGTGTTGTTAATGAGGACATTGCAGTTGCGGTTAAATATTGCGGTTGGAATTGCCTTTAACGGAGTAAATTGGCAATATATTAGGTTACTTCATATCCTGAATTCAAATACAGTCCAGGCGTCTGTGTTTTTATTGACTATATATTTTAGTTTCCCAATCAAAACCGGAACACGTCTTATCCGGCTAAATGTAAAGGGCTATTTGAAATAGGAAGAAGTTTAATTGCCATTGTAGTTTTGGTGGGTCATTCAGGCTACACGCTATAAGAGAAATGAAAGGAAACGCCAAAGGAAATGTATCTATTACTTAAATCTACTCTGATGCACAGGACTGGGCTGAGGATATGACACGCGTCTTACCGGCGCTCTGTCGTGATCACTGCGGGATTGAGTCAGAGTTAGCATCAGAAACGTATCTACGAATGTATTCGACTCTAACCGTTCTGTTTAGTAACGTTAGATTAATTTTGTTCACCCAAATGGTTGTACGAATGATTGCTTTATTCCATACATATTGTAAGCAGGGGTTGTTGGAATTCTCAACTCTTTATATATATATAAATGTATATATATATATATATGTGTGTGTGTGTGTGTGTGTGAGAGAGAGAGAGAGAGAGAGAGAGAGAGAGAGTGTGTGTGTGTGTGTGTGTGTGTGTGTGTGTATGTATATTCAGTTGACGGAGGCAGATGCAGTTAAAGAATGCATCTAGAATTCACCCGACCTCTTTTGGAATTTAAATATGATGGTCTGTATGGGGCTTCATGTAATTGGTGTCATGACACGATTTAATTACAGCAAGACTAGACAGCCTATCTGATGTATATGGCAAGCTTTCTTTGATTAGTCGGATCATTCTGCCTCTATGGTAGGCTATTTGTTGTTATTTAGCGGTAATTTGTGTGTATGTCCGAAACAGACGTATTTAACTCGCCTGACCAATTATGAAAACATATTTTGGACATGGACAGCAATGATGTTACCCACAGCTAACTGATTAGAATGAAAACTGCATGCAATGAACAGTGAGATTTTATGCAACAGGTAGGCCAGAATATTTTCTTCATGAAATAATATACCATCCATGTGTATGTGCAATGCACCATGTTTTTTGTAAATATAATGTTCCTAAAGCTTTCTGACTCACCCAACAGCCAACATCTCAGACCGAATGTCACACTGAGTGCAAAACCACGTTAGTTCACATTAATCAGACCAACAATGCCTGTGCTTGCAGCTGTATCTGAGTTGTGCCACTGTGGATGATACTGTAATATTCACTCTGTTTGATGATTTCAAATGTAAAAACATTTGAAAGAAAATAATGATTTTCTAACTGTTATACAAATTTCTGTTAGGTGTTTTAATATCCCACAAGTGCTGTGCAATAGTAATATCTTGTGACATATCTCTATGACACATTCGTCTGATCTTTGTCAAATGGGCCTGTTACTGGTGGCTCCGACATCTTATGTAACTCTGAATGTGACGAGGGTCGGTGGTTTTCAGAACACTGTATCACTGAACTCGAAGCTAACCCCCTTTTCACACCAATACGTGTCATGCATAGCAAATAGTCTTGGTCTCTATCCAAAACTGGTTGGGCTAAGGTTGGTAAATTGCACAAGATACTGCAATTGTGTTTCATATCCGAGGAAGAGTTTCACGTGTATGTTTTACCCTAAACTTACTGCAAATTTCTCTTGGTGCTTGGGTAGTCTGATGACCCTTATTGAAGCTTTCACCCCCCCCCCTCCGACACCTGCACCCCTTTGTGAGCTTGACTGTATTACTCAGTTCTGAGAGTGCACATCTAGGCTACAGTGAATGCTAGCTCTGAGGAACCATTTTATGGGTCTTGTCTGCTGCATGCTGATGCACCACTCAAAACCTGAATCAATTCACAGGTAAGCAGAGCAGAATCAGAAACAAAAAGACATCACAGATGCTATCATGGTAAACCAGCCCAACTATTTGACTCTGTAGGCAGGTATCACGTCCTCAGTCTTGGTTACTGTATCATGTAAAGGTTGAATAAAACTGAGTAAAGACTGAAAAAATACTGCTTCAAGACACAGTTTTACTCCGTTACTACAAAGCCAAAGTTGGTCATGGTTTGGTGAAAATATATAAACATTTAGAAGAATCACAAGCTGTCTCTATATATTCCCCACTGATTTCTTGTCAACTGAAAAACATCACCTAGTGGCCATATTGATTGACATTCCTCCACCTTGTGTTAAAAACAAGAGGTACACACTGGTGCAGAGTCAATATGAAAAAAGGGTTGAAAGAAATTGCACACTGAGACGTTGGCTGCATAGCTCTTGAGATATTATTAGCTGGAACACCAAAGTAGGCTCGTTCCACCCATGTTTGAGGGTTTGGCCATCTCTGTCATATACTGTATATCACAAGTTAGCACAATGCATCCAAACTGCTGAATGATTAAGGTTCTGTTGGCTTGGATAGATGGAGCCATATGAATGCCCCCCAGTCCACAGGAATCTGCTCTAGAATGAGAGGTGGCAATCCTTTCACTTTCTTGAACCATATATCAAGGAATAAAGCATAGATTGCATATCAGATTTATCCCAACTCAGTACTCTTGTAGCATATGACTTAAAGCAAAAGGGCAAGTATTTATGCCAAGCTAAGTATATAACAATCAATATTGCAAACAAATCAAATACCTCTCCAAGTTTCAAGGGCATTCATTTCATATGTGTATTACATGACAGTCAAAGGTAATCTTAATTTTTCTACTTAATAAAAAACATTTGTATTACTGTGCAACATGTATTTGGCCAAAAGCCAATTTACATCCTCTAAAAGCCACTCAAATTGAAATTAAATTTCAATTCAAAGTTCAAAAGTCAGTGAGCCTTTGGGGACAAATGCGACGCAAATGCACTTTAGCCTGTAGCTGCGAAGCAAGCCCAGATAAAGGTTAGCCGCTAAAATTATTCATTGCATTGTCGGTTGACTTTTTGCACTTGCCTAAGTGTGCACATTCATCAAACCCCTCGAGGCCCTCTGGTCCCGTGAGGATTTCTATCCCATAAACCTCAGAGATGTCACAATGCTGGGGGCCCCTGTGGGTGTGGAGTCTGAGCAATGGAACAAACGTGAAGCTATATGTAAAGATTGGGGCTCATCTTTACAACAATGACTGTTTCAATTATTGCATTTTCAGTCAGATGTTCTAAATCCATTACATGATAACAGAGTTCAGAAATAGGCCACTGCTATTTTGTATTATATCATCTAGCCATAATATGTACCCCTATCTACGCTCCCCCCAGTATAATTAGAATTTTCTTTGATTTCATTAGGCTATTAAGCTTGGCTCACCACTAAAAGAGCACAATATGCTGTCAAGAGCTAGTGAAAGCCAATACTCAAAGCATGGGTCCATAAATAATTGAAAATGTATGTTGGAAATAAATCATTGATCACAAATTCAAAGTATATAAATCTTAAGCAGAAATTCTAATGGTATAAGCATTGAGAACATGTCAAGTGTGATTTGCTATTGTAGCAGGGTTATGATGTGGAGTCCATGTTGTTTCCATTACGATATGGACAGTGCTAACGTTAAGATTAACTTAATAACTCTCCTCAAAAATAATCAAGAAATCATCTCATTGTCAGTTTCACCCCACATCTATCTTACACCCATGCTGAGAAAACTGTAGAGGTGTTTGCAAAGCAGACAGAAAAACTGGATTAAGCGCTCTTAGTGGCACGATTAGCTTCCAACGGACTGTGACATTTATCAGTGCGGCCCACGGTGAAGAGAGCACCCGGAGCTGGCAACCGTTTCTCACCTCTCCCTCTGTCACTCCACGCGTCCAACAGCGCTCAACCAACCTGGGAGGTCTACAAACTCTCATCTCATCCACTGATATCAGCATCCAGTATGGTGGGCAGCATGGCAGTTTGGTTTTGTGGTGGCTTCATTTTAATCAGACAGTTTTGTTTCCAACAAAACCTCAAACACTGGCTTAAAGATATGGCATAATTCAATACTAAACACCTCCATAAAAGTATATTTATTTATCCTTTTTTTTTTACTTTAATTGAAATGTTATAAACAAAGTTAACACAAAAAGACACTTTCTAGTGCTATTCAATGGGTTCCAGGATTGGGTGGTTGTTCCAAATGGTTTTCCTTTAGGAAAGTGTGTTACCATTCCCTCTACCTGTGCTATGAGGCTAGCTGAATATTAAATGTCAGTTCTGTACAATGTTTTTCTGTACAAAATTATGCCTTCGATGAATACGGGAGCTCTGTTTGGGTTTGGTGTTAGTGGGAAAAAGACAGAAGAGAGAGAAAGACAGAGACTTTAGTGAACTCGCTGCGTGGAATCTGGTCTGCTTTAGGGCTTCTCCTTTGGATCTTACCCAATCCTCGCAAACAAAATGTGGTTAAGTGGTCTGTTTCGACACACTATTTCAGCAGTGCGAATAAACAGAATGAAAACAAAAGCAGATCCCATCAGCGGTGAACTGAAGGCACCCCAGGGGAGCTGGGTGACAACACAGCCACAGAGAGAGAGAGAGAGAGAGAGAGACTGAGCAGACTTGGCCTCATTAGCACAGTGCTGTTCTCTGACCTTGGCCCAGTGTCCCTATGACTGCAAGAGCCTGGCATTCACACTCAGTGGGAGAGTTGCCATTAATCAAATAATTAGATGCAATACATAAGTGCCACATATGATCATTTCACACAGCGCTTATGTAAGGACGCGTATTATTTTTAGCCGTCTTGGTTTTTTTCATAGCTGCGGTATGCTAAGGAGGTTATTGCGTTGGTACTGTGGGATCAATAGTCAATGGGTTTTGTGTGCTCTGTATGCGGAATCATTTTTTGACATCTTTCAGAATGCAGAGATTTTCTCAGGGGTCTCTGCAGACATGGCAGAATTCCCTTTTTCTCTCTCCCTCTGTTGAAGGCTTCACCGCCAATGTTGCAAATATCTGAAGCGAAGCAATGGTGCTTGTCTTCTCATTTCACTTACCAGCTGCAGCAACTGAACCTGAAGCAATGAGGCCTTGTTTCTCTGCAGGAGAAAGTCAGTGTATGCAAATATGGTTTACCCTAAGTTGTGTGGTGTGACGGAAAATGCTCAGGCCACATTGGGTGACCACACTAGCTACTATTATTCTGTGTGGTTTAATAGTTGGTTTGTAGTCATAGCAGTAGCATCCTTATCTTTCAAGACATTAAAACCAAAATATGTTTCATATGCTCTTATTTTAAGATGCTGCCATTGATGAAAATCCAGGCACATCCACAACAATGCAACCCACATTTGATGACAGGACAGATTTCAGGGCTGCTATGTATTTTATGTCCCTACTTCTTGTGGTATGAACTGTAACAAGTATTGCATTTTGACCCTATCCTTTTGCTTATATCATGCTTGATTTCAAATTCCACCTGCACCTCAACAGCTAGCCCACACATCCTGATAAACTTAGGAATGTAGGCAGCTCAATGTCTACATATCTGAGCAAGTCGTCAGCATCTAATTATCCCACCTTACCAGTAATTACACAGAACTCACTTCAACCCAGATATGAACTAGGCAATAGCCAGGTGTCATGTGTGAAATTTATAGACCATCCCTCTGATGTTTTTCAGCATATTTGATCATTTTCTTTTTTTCCTCTATTTAAGACAACATTGCCGAGAAATAAACAGATGCAAGGTTACTGCCATCTATGTTATTGACCTTGTGATTGATAAATGTTCGGTGGGTGTCAGTTTGGGAGCGCCACAGTCACCTTGACGTATTCAGAATAATCGAATGAATTCATACACCAAAATGTAAATGAATAAACAAACGAAAATGAATGTGTTAGCCTCCATTATTTGGCAGACTTGTTATGCTTCCACTCACAGCGTGTCATAATTCTTTGTATCTTGATTGGTAGCCTGCGGTGCAGGGAAAATGCGTCCAACTAGTTCAGATGCAAATGGTGGTTGCTATGCACTCACCTTGTTCATTTTTCAAAGCACACATCTCCCCGTGAGTCAGTGCGTAAAACACAGAGCACCAGGTAGAGAAGACCAGCTGTGACACCAGGCAAAGCAGTGACGGTATTTTAGGACGATGCAGCGGCTCGTGTTTTGACAGTGCTGTCCCTTCTAGAAGCTCCAGGTGTATTGGTAACAAAGACAAGCAGTGTGTTTGTGTAACACTGAGCGTTCCCTACAAATGTCCTACCCTCAGGGCACAGTCGAGTCTGCTGCCATGGCACCAGAAGCCAGCGCACCGCTCTCTTCTCTCACACGAACCACAGCTCTTTCATTTACTTTCATTTACTTTTCTAATGTTCAAACTTTTTTCCCCACACGAGGAGTGAATGTGTCAGTGTTTTGTTTTTCTTTTAAACTCAGTATGCTTTGAGTTGGTTATAGTATCTACGTGGAGGTGTAATCCGACTTAAACTGGTTCATATTTCATAAACGAGTGCGTCTGGAATGTTTGTAAATAACGCATCAGCCTAATTGAAAATTGAAGAGCTCTTCTGAGATTTACTGCCTGAAGGAATTCCCTCATGCGTACCCTCCAGTTGTAACAGCCATAGCTCTTGAAAAGACTTCAGAGATTGATTCTTTTTACCAGTATACAAATAGCATTCCTTATTTATACACTGTAGGTTGCAGGTCTGGTGTGTTACAAATACGTAAGGGCATATTGGGTGGGGGAAACTGGCTTCACATCAAACTAAATCATCTTTGTGCATAAGATTCAAAATGCTTTATCCTTTCTTCCCATTTTTGACGGTGGATTTTCTTTGACAGAACATACAGTCTACCTACAGTAATCTCCCTTGGGTCCCTTGTTATAAAGTAGGCCACTGACTACCATCAATGTGTAGTGTTCTAACTGTGCTCTAATTCCGCCATCAATCTCCCTGGTGTGAGAAGAAAAGGGTCTGTCATATTTGATCTGGTTTTCTCTGACTGTGTGCATTCGTTCTCTAATTTGACAGTACTGAAATGCTTGTAGACTGATCTATGTGCTTAACATTTGTACTTAGCAAAAAAAAAAAAAAGAACATTGAATATACACAATGAATATTTCATGTTTTTTTCTGATTCTGCATTAGATGACTTTTTCACAGGGGAGGGAGGTGTGTGTTTGTTAAAGACGACAGCCTGGATACTCTCTCTTTCTCTCTGTCACTGTCTCTCTTTCCTTCTCTCTCTCTCTCTCTCATGGATTCCATATGTGTTTTAATGAGTAAATAGCTAATCATTCTTACGCGTTACCTTGCGGTCCTGCCAGACTGATAGCGGTGGCTCAGGAGTGAACGAAACGCGGGGCGAGATGCTCGTTAACTCTGACCCAGATCAGAGGAGACATTGTGAGCTGTTGAAACAGAGAGCAGATTGAGAGCCACAACTGACCTAGTTAGCGTCGGTTTGAGGAGCAGTCACACATCACATCGAATCACTCTTCCGACTAACACAATGAGGCGTGCTTTGCTCCATGCTAATGAAAATTACATTACAGTGATGTAGTCTGTGGTCGGGAGACATCTCATTCTGCCTCTGAATCGGAGGTGTGCAGTTGGAAATTACTCACTACCTAACGGGTTCCGACTACACTGGCACGGACTTGTTGTTTGACGTGAGGCGTTCTTCATATGTTAAGTGATGTCAAACCATGACGTGGAGCAAAACCTTTCTCTCCGATTTAACTATCGTATCAAAAGGAAACGTCTGACTGTTTTTGTTTGTCATATCTGAGACGCAAAGTACATTGTTCACTGTGCCGCGCATCCAAAGCCCATGCTGCTGAGTGTTAATGAAGTCCTTCCTGTATAAACACTACAGGCTATGCCAAAGTTTGTGCCAGCCTGGCAGCTTTGTCCTATCTCTCTGGTAGCAGTGCCCAGTTCATGAGCATGAAGCTTAGCGGGTTTTGCCATTTACATTTTGTGTTGCCAGGATTTTTCTATGAACCCATCCTTGACGAATGATTGTTCTATACAGCAAAATACAGAGGTAGACCATGAACGGAATCAAAACAATATCAACACCATCCTTTAACAGTGACCTACTGTAGTAATGTGTGTGTTAAGTTTATCTGTAAGGGGTATTGATTTTGATATTGTATTAAATAAAATGTTGACTGGAAAATGGAATAACATCTTTCTTTATATATTTCCCCTGTAGTTTCTCAGAAAAGACACAAAGATGCAGTGTCCCCACAAGTAACCGGGAATAGGACATTGGCTCTACAGCACAAGGAATGAATTAGATCTGAGAGAGAGGGGGAGTACCCAGCCTGCCGTGAACAACACAGAGTGGACCTGTTCTAGAAGAGTATTACCGTACCTTGACATGGGCATGTAACAAAGGACAACTAACTGCCCAACAGTGGAAGTTGAAAAACACCATACCGGTGCACTTAAATGTGAGGAGAAATATTCTTGTGACAAACTGCTGGAGATTGAGACACAAGTGGTGTTTGGAGGATACTATGTTGGAGCTGCACTAGAGGAGTACTCCATGCTGGACCCGCTACTGAAAGCTCGAAGGACTCAGGAGGATGTCAACAGAGGCAGAAGTTCAACCAGGTGGCAAACCCAGTGTGAGAAAGGAGACACGGAGGAGAGGTACTGTACATAGTTAAAAGATAGACACACACAGACACACACACATACAAACTTATGAATGTATAACTAATGAATGTTACTGAATATAACTAGTGAATGTGTTTCACATACACAATCTCTTTATCTCTCTCATTCCCACATGCACACACTCGCACAAAATGGCAAACACACAAACAAGATTGAACAAGAGGCCCTCAAACTCCTTAGTGTTCCAGTCAACTGCATTACTCAAGAGGTTGCAGGTCCTCTTTTGCTGTGACATATTTGGTACACATTCATCGGTGTCAGTGTTGTTTCTCTGAAGCCCCCCCCTGGAAAAGGTCTGTGGGTGTCTTTTTCTATCTGTAGGAAGCTTTGCCAATCCGGTGTATCTAACTGGGAGAGACTGATTCTGCCGTAATAGGATTTCAACAGCACGCTACTTAATAACTGTCAGAATGAGGCCAGTTTTGTCAGGGATGGATGCTGAGGGAGAGAGAAGGAAGAAAAAGGGGGAAATGTGAGGCTGGGAGGAGGTGTGGGAGAGAGAGAGAGAGAAAAAGAAAGATAGAGAGAGAAGAGAGCGATTGATGTGGAGAACGGAGGTAGGGGAGGAGGGATGAAGGCTTCCTGAACTGTTTTGTGCTGCAATTACTCATCCAGAGGGGCAAATAATCCTTTGCAGCTTTTGCAGGTTGCAGTGTTTTCTTTCTCTCTCTCTCCCTCTGTCTCTCTCTCTCTGTCTCTCTCTCTCTCACACACACAGACTCTCTCACACACATACACAGACACACACAGACACACACAGACACACAGACACACACACACACACACACTCACACACACAGAGACACACACACACACACACACACTCTGCAGTCAAGCCCTCTGTGGTGTGTTGCTGCATTTCCTCCAAATGCAGCACCTCGGACGCACAAAACCATGGGCAGCGCTGGGATTCCCAGTCGCGTTTTACATTTGTTGCCATTCCAGAGTGCACCCGTGTAGGCTGGCAGCTCAACGCAGCAAACGACTCTCGTTTTCCCCCACTCTCCAGTCGTGATCACGACGAGAACTCTCTTTCAACAGCGTACCGGGGCTGGGCAGACATATTTTTTTCCCTCATCACCCAGGGAACAGTGAGGCATGTCAGACTCAGTAGGTGCTGGAGTGGGGAGAGAACACAATCCGTCTGTCCAGTGCTGTCTGAACGTGTTGAACCTCAGCCCCTGACACCTTCCTCTCACCCTGTAGCAAACAGCATTAGTGATGTAAGGCGTTGGGGGCTGGGGAAGTGTTGCTGTTGCAAGGATAATTTCCAGAGTGAAATGGAATTTAATCGAATTGAATGTGCGCGCGTGTGTGTGTGATTGTGTGAGAAATAGAGAGACACACACACACACAGAGAGAACAAGGAAGATTGAAGAGAGTACACTTGACAAACATCTTCTCTCCTCTTCTCTTTCTCCTTTGCCTCTTTCCCTTGTCCTACACTCTCTCTCCCTCCATCTCATAATGAGTAAGCCCACTTTACGGCACGGTAAATCTGGATTCCAGTCACAGACACAGCTCTCGGGGCCAGGGCCTGTGTGCCCATTTCATTGCTGTCATCTGATTCTTCCAATAAATTGCACAGCTGGAGGGAAGCCCATCGATTCGCGTTAAATGTATGTGTGTGCGTGAGTGTGTGTGTGTGTGTGTGTGTGTGTGCGTGCGTGCGTGCGTGCGTTCGTGCGTGCGTGCGTGCGTGCGTGCGTGCGTGCGTGCGTGCGTGCGTGTGTGTGTGTGTGTAAGGATAGGGAATAGGAGAGCAGACCTGTTACTGCAGCAGGAGATTCAGAGAATAGATGCTACGATCCCTCTCGCTGCAGTAAAGCCCAGACCTCCTTCATCACGTCACAGATACACAGGCTCTTATTGTCTCGTCTGAAATGACAAGCGTGGAGCATTAGGATGTGAACGATGCTGACAGTTGTTGTCTTGATGAGCTCGATGCATTATTTTATGTCGGATTGAGCAGCTCAGCAGGTAGTGTGAGCCGTTTCTTCTTTGGCTTCCCTTGCATTGCCATCAGTGAATGTGCATCTCGATTCTCTTTTGCCGTCTGGTAGCATCTGTTGCATATAGCGTTCCCTCATTAACAAAGTACAAAATGGACATTTCCTTTAAGCTAATAGAGAACCCCACATTTTCTTTTACCTCTTATCTATATCTGTATTGGAATGAGGTGTGTGTTTTTATCTTTATATGGTTAATGCTTATGGATAAGGTATTTAACAGATGCTTTTGTCCAACAACATTATACACAACACATGTATAGATTTCAAATACAAATTTAAATTTAAAATGATCAATCAACAACAACAATGATAATAATAATTCAAAATACAAAAGCTATCACTATATTTATAAAGTATGCCTAAAACAAAATAAAGTATTTTTAGAAAGATGATGTTTAAATGAGTTCTTAAACGCTTTTTAAATGTACCAAGGCGCCCACTAGAACAGACAGCACTAGGTAGGTCATTCTCCCACAGAGGTACCACAAACCAAAAGAGGCTTGACTGCGATCTCTTGCTGCCGAAAGAAGGGGAAGACAACAGATTCTCATCAGGAGAGCAAAGTGGTAATAAGATGGTGTCAACCCGATGGCTGTGCCATTGGTGAGAGAAATGTAATTTGATTCTAGCAGCTCCAGGGAGCCAGTGAAAGGTGACCAGCAGAGGAGTTACAAGTGTCCTTTGACTGATCAAAGACCAAATGTGCTCTCGCATTCTGAATAATCTGCTATAGTCCCTCAACACATGCCGTTAAAATTGAATTGCAATAGTCTAGTTTAGAAATAACCTGGGTCTGCACAAGAAGAAGCTTTGTAGCATATTTTGTGAGATAGGTTTTGATATTCCAAATATTATGGTGTAAACTGACAAGAAGCTACACACTCAGAGAAATGAAGTTGGTCATCAATTATAACACCCAGTTCTAGTTGGGGTCAATGAAGATGAACCAAGCTAAACGTTAATATTTTCTTGGATAGCCGAATTGCCTGGGAATACCAGAAGCTCCGTTTTTAAAAGATTGATCCAGATCCCTCATCCAAACTGAAATATCACTGAGGCATGCAGAAATTCGAGCCAATAGTGTGGACTCATCTGGGGGGGAAGGACAAGTACAGTTGAGTATTATCCACATAACAGTGATGGGAGAACCCATTGTATTTAAGATCTCACCTAAGGAAGGGGTGTAGATAGAGTCTAGATAGACAATAGGAGGCGGTCCAAGTACCGATCCCTAAGGTACACTAGTGGAGAGGTGATGAGATTTTGATACTTGTCCCTGCCAAGACACACTGAATGAATGTCCACTGAGGATGGATTCAAACCAACTGTGGGCTGTCCCCTAAATTCCCAGTTCAGATAGCATAGAGAGGAGGGTGTCCTGGTTCACTGTAATCAAAGGCTGCTGGCAAGTCTAGTAAAATCAGCACTGATGACTGAGCAGAGGCTTTTACTTCTCTCAATGCATTTGCCATACTCTCAAAATGTCCAGATCCACAGCCAATGTGTTTGTTTGTTTATATTCCGCACCAGACATTGGGAATCTGTGGATGTTTTATACTGTTAATGTTTTCCAATACAACGACTGCGTGAGCTTTCAAGCATTTGTCTGTTTGTGTGCCTATGTGTGTGGTGATTTTAAATGCTTCCCGAGAGTTGTGCTAAAACATACACACACACACACACACACACACACACACACACGCAAACACACACACACACACACACACACACACACACACACACACACACACACACGAAAGGAGCAGATGGCTGAAACAGATTTACCCTCTTCATGCCTTTCGATCTCATAAGAAAGTAGCTCTCCAGCTTGAGGCAGTTTAAAAGAGCAATCAGTAATGCCAAATGGGATGGACCACACACCTACATAGCTGCAATTACAGAACACCTCCATTCACAATGGAAAAGGACATCTATTCACACTCCACTGTCTTCTGGAGATACACAGGGAGATAAAGAAAAATGCATGCACATTATTGTATGAAAAGGCTGTCTCGTCAGCATTTACTAAGACTAGCCTACATCCCACATAATTGCTTCCAGTCACTTCTTAGAAAAAAAATATGCCTCAAAATAATTGCTCATAGTCTATGGCAGGTTCAGGGGTCAGTCTTGCCCAATGCTAAACTCGCAAACCAAACTGCCAAATTAGATGTGCCTGGAGGGCTCCTCGATACCACCCATCTGCTGCCATCTGTCCCATCCTTGTGCCCACGTTCAGGGAGGCAGTGGGCATGGTAGATTTGACGTCATTTCAGACAAACTGCCACAGACCCAGTGTTACCACTGCAGACTCTTCAACCATGAAGCCTGCGTATTTGCCAGGGCAGCCATCATTTTTCATACCTGAACCATCAGCATCGTTAGGATAACTGTATGAATGAAGCCCGTTCTGTCCAACTTCACACTGCATGAGTGTTAGTGAGAGCGTAAGCCTCGGAGTTACCTTGCATCTCATTTTTTCTAGATCTGGCCGAGCTTGGGCTAAAAGAAGATTTGCCGTGTATGCCTATGTGCCTGAGCATCGCCCGTGGCACGTCAGTTTCCCAAATGCAGTGCACTCACCGTGATCTGACCCCTGAGCGTGTCAAAGCCCCCGATGCTGGGCTTTAGGGCTTGCCATTTACAAACAGGTTTTTATTTCTGTAGATCTGGAGAGGCAGTTTATTTATTTTTTTCATATTCACTCATCAAGCAGGAGGGAGGTCGTCAAATGCCAAACTATAAAGTGCTTGATTACATGCTGTGCCATGGAATTACATGATGAGTGTTGTTTTAACACATCTGTTATTGTGTCAGAATGTCTTTTTTAATTTTTTAAGGGACTTAAATTGTTCAGATGGGCGAGATACCCGCCTTTGCTGTGTGAGTCAGACCTCACACGGAAATATGTTCCAAACACTTGGACTACAATCAACCACAGCCATTATAGACCTGCCTTATTCTCAAGCTAACACCTTTATATCAGCATTTTTTTAAGCATTTTGGAAATCTGAGAATGCATGTGTTTCTCCATTTTGCCAGCCTCCTTTAAACAAGCTCTCGTTTTGCGTAGAAAAATTTAAAACGTTAGAATTACTTTTCCATCATTCAGCCAGTAGATAAATTCACAGAGCTTATGCTCCTTAATTCTCCTCTGCTTCACTGGTTCATACTGCAGTCCAGCAGCTCCTTTAAATGTGCTACTAAGAGCGGGTTTAAAGCAGTGCTTGTGATACATAGTGGAATCCAAACTGTGTTGGATCTCACATACAGAAATGATTTCCCAATCCAGTATGTCCCCACTGAGGCCAGGCTTTTAATATAGCTCCTCTGGCCTAGTTTTTATTTCCAAACTCAATGCACAATGCAAATTGTGCTCAGAATTATTTTTTTTTTAAACACATGAATTCTCTTTTTTCTCTGCACGTTCTGATCTGTCCTGGATCCCCATGCATACTGTATTTGTTTGCTTTTGTGTGTGTGTGTGTGTGTGTGCGTGCATGTGTGTGTGTTGTGTGTGTATGTGTGTGGGTGGGGGTAGGTGTGTGTGGCAGAGTGACTTGACAGGCGGGGGTGTTACTGTGTGGTCTGACAGAATATAAGTGAGGATAAGCATGAGGTGTAAACAAAAAGTGAGAGGAGCACCCCCACCTCCTGTCTGCACCCCCCCCCCCCCCCACACACACACACACACACACTCTCCTTCACCAGAACCACTCCCACTCCTGTCACCCCCCCCCCCCCCCCCCACACACACACACACACACACCCTCTCCTTCACCAGAACCACTCCCACTCCTGTCACCCACCACCACCCCCCCCCCCCCCCCACTCTCCTTTAGCAGAACCACCCCTGCTCCTATCACCCACCAACCCCCCCCCATCCCACTCTCCTTCACCAGAACCACCCCCCCACTGCACCCACACATCCCCCCATGAACACTGTGGGTGTGCGCTGGGCTGAAATAAATGATTTCCCCTTATATCCAAGTCAGGGTCCCATGGGAACCAGAGACGGTAGCAAGGGGCCCCATGGGTAGCCTCGCTGCAGGGATTTGATCTTGATACCCAAATTGAGGCTGGGTCTTTCATTAGGGATGTCTGAGAGCGTCTATGGTGGGACAGATACTGGATTTGGTTGGTTTTGTTTGAACATAGATACTCATCACTCTTGGATGTATGAATGTTAGTTATTTATCTTTTTCAACATTGTTAGTACTATTCAGTTTGTGTATATGAAATGATGGTTTTGGATCTGGAAAACACTCCCTTGATAAATACACCACTGTACATGACATATGCTGACATATGGAGCGGAAGTCAAAGTAAGTCAGATTCTGGAAGTCAGCGAGCCAATCTCAGCATGGGCCATCTACGGTTCATCAACCCAGATAAGTTAAGTCACCAGCTCTCTCTTCCAACCCCCACTAATCTCTTTCTCTCTGTGTCTCTTTGTCTCATTCTCTGTCACTCTCTCTCTCCCTCCCTCCCTCCCTCTCTCTCTCTCTTTCTTTCTCTCTTTCTCTCTTTCTCTCTCTAGGTCAGGATCGCAGTGAGGCAGGGCTGATCAAGCGCTTCAGGGGGGATGGTGTCCGTTACAAGGCCAAGCTGATTGGGATTGATGAGGTGACAGCAGCGCGTGGTGACAAGCTGTGCCAGGACTCCATGATGAAACTCAAGGTGGGGTGTCCAGCAGCTGCCATGGGGAGAACAAGAGATGAGGGGGGGGGTTGGAGGCTGTGTGTGCTGAAGGAGTTAGGGATTCAACAATGTGCTCTGACAGCCTGTGATAAGAGGCTAATCTTTCCGATATACATTCGTCTGCCATTCAGATGGTAGGATTGCTTCTTCTGTCCAAATGTGACATCTGAAAGTCAACAACGCTATCCAAAGTGGGACATATTCCATAATGTGAAAAGAGAAAAGTATTGATTTGATGTGAGGGAAAATATGTAGTGATGCCAGTGTTACTGCTATCCCAAATTGCTGATTGCTTTTTATCATTCACTGGGTGAAGACTCTGAACATACGATTATATGTCAAAAATGTCAAAAATTACACACACTTACACTACAAATATGCGCGTCTGCAGTAAAACGAGTGTCTGCTGTCACAGCTAGATCCTGTGACTCTCACATCAATACCATCACACTGCTTTCCTGTGCTTGGATGGACCTCTGATGAACTTCCTCTCAAAACACAGAGTGCTAATCTAGCTGCTACCATGGCAGGTTGTCGATGGAAGGCAGACATAAACATCACTGTTGAGCAGTGGGTGCTTTGTTCTTCTGCCAGCTCTAGAGTCTAACGCTGACAGGTCTGAGAGCTCATTAAATAGTTGTGCATAGGTGGATAAATGGATGTGTTTATTTGTGTGTCTTCTTGTGTGCTTATAAGTGTGTGTGTGTGTGTGTGTGTGTGTGTGTGTGTGTGTGTGTGTGTGTGTGTGTGTGTGTGTGTGTGTGTGTGTGTGTGTGTGTGACTGTGTCTGTGTCTGTGTGTGTAAGTGGAAATTATTTTGTGTGTGTGTGCATTTGTGTTTGTGAGTCTGTGTGTGACTGTGTGTGTGTGTGTGTGTGTGTGTGTGTGTGTGTGTGTGTGTGTGTGTGTGTGTGTGTGTGTGTGTGTGTGTGTGTGTGTGTGTGTGTGTGTGTGTGTGTGTGTGTGTGTGTGTGTGTGTGTGTGTGTGTGTGTGTGTGTGTGTGTGTGTAGTGATTGTGTGCCCAGGCCCTTGAGTGGAGGTCTTCTCAGCCACAGTGCTGACATGAAAGAGATGCCAGGTGATCAAGCCTGCGTGATAAGCAACCGCTGGATGTGATGAAAATTTTTAATCAGCAGATATAAAAAGGCCACGGGAAAATACGCTTCAAAGACTTTGTTCTTACACAAGCTGTTAGAACCTTCTATCTAACAGCATGAAAGCGTATCTCAGAAAGCGGTAGGTCAGCAAACCAGCCAAGCTACAGCATGTTCTGGATGGCGCACACGGAATAAAACGAGCTTTGACACCACAGAGAGGTTTCCAGACACCGCTAGAACACAAATGTCACATTTCCTACTTCACGCAACATGTGTCCCCTCTGTGTTTCATGCCTATATCACACGGCTCTGATGAGAGGAGACAGATCTACCTTTCCGCCCATGCATTCCCTTTCATTTTTCTCATCTCTTTTTTTTTTTGTTCTCTCTCTCATCACCTGCAGGGGATCGCGGCTTCAGCTCGATCTAAAGGCGAACACAAGCTGAGAGTCTTTCTCACCGTCTCCTTCGGTGGGATTAAGATCTATGATGAGAGAAATGGAGTGAGTATCATATGTCCTGTATTTGCTTATTTTGTTTCGAAATGAAACATGCTCTCATGGCTATTCACTGTATAGAAAGCTGACAGCAACGCCCGACTGATCCTTAACACGCCCTGAACCTAGTAAGGTGGGTATAGCATACACAGACACAGGAACATGTGACTGATGCAGTGTTCTTGTCTCGAGATCATTAGCTTGATCTCAGGAGCTCAGAGACCTGCTGTTGCCACCAGGATGATGCAGAGGTTTCCCCCCACTGAGAGGAAGCACACCCCAGCACTCCTTACCGCTAACAGACAATTAGCAGCTATCAAATTTATCTACTGTCCCACAGCGCTGATGAAGTGCATACCTACGCCACCTTAGCACTCATTGCTTAATTAAGTTCATCATTAGGCACAATATGAGTTATGGCGGTGGATGGGGCTCTATCTTCATTTGCATATATCATCAATACCAGTATGCTTGTGTGCTAGACTCACAGCTCTAGGAACCCCAGGGTGCTTTTACGCCATCTGCTGATTGTTTTCTCTTAATGGGCGCTATTCATTATTATCGCAGCCTTATTTACCTCTGCGTGTCCATGAGATATAACCCCTGTTTGTATTAGTTGAAGGGAACTCAGGCTCAGAATGACAGAGCATGAAACCATCTGATTGGTTGCTGATGTTTATGAATAGCTAGGAGCGCATCCCGAGGAAGATCAATTATTGATGCTAAATTTTTAGTTGGGGCACATTATGTGTTTCCCTTTTCACTGGCCCAAACGAAACATCATTAGTCTCAGCTCATAAATCCAGTGTGCCTCTGTAAAATATACCTAGGCTTCCAGATAATTACCTAAACTGCTAGGGGTGTTAATCATCATCACTAGTAGCTAATTATGCTGCTATCGTGCTCCAGTAAAAGTAGGTCCAGATTCAGTGGGCAAAGCATCCCCATAAATTATAATATTCCCAGGGGCAAGATCATAGGGATTTTCATAGGTTTTTTAAAATTATTATTCATGCTTTGCTCTGGTGGTCTGGTGCAGTTATTATTTATGTTGCAAATATCAAATACAGTGACTTCACATTTCATTCATATTTAAAGTTAAGTTCACAGAGGAAAAACAGAGATGGATATTCAAGATCAGTCCAAATCATTCAAAATAAAATATCTAGATTTGTTATTTTTGATGTCATCTGGGTCCAAACGCCATCCAAACAAACACTGGAGTACACTGAATTACCTCGTCGTTTAGCCTTGTTTTCCCCTTGTGTTGAGATTCCAGGGGTCTTTTTTAGTCAGAGAGGACAGAGGCCTGTTTGAAAGTTCAGTTGCCACTCATCCTAGTATTCAGCTATCCTACTATTTCCCCCGTCCCTAGTAAGAGTAAATATTTTGATCCAGCAAAATCTGGGATCTCAGGAACTATCATGTTTTTCAGAGCCCGCGTATGTGTGCTGCCATAACTTTAATCAATTGGCATATTGTTATTTTTTTGTATTTGACTAAATCCTAATCCAAACCCCAAACCTCGCTTGTTCTCTTAATCCTCCATAATCTGCCCTGCTCCCCAAAGGTTCTGCAGCACCACCATGCTGTCCATGAGATCTCCTACATCGCGAAGGACACGCGAGACCACCGTGCCTTTGGCTACGTCTGTGGGAAAGAAGGCAACCACAAGTTTGTGGCCATCAAGACTGGTCACTCAGTGAGTTTGGCCCCTCCGTTCTCTCTCTCCAGGTGTCCCATGCAGGGTGCTCATCGTCTGAGAACCTTTCTTTACCCATTCACAGGCAGAGCCCCTCATCATTGACCTGCGTGACCTTTTCACACTCGTCTATGACATCAAGCAGCGAGAGGAGGTGGAGAAGAAAGCTCAGAGGGATAAACACTGTGAACAGGCGGTCTACCAGGTAAGAGCATGGTTATCTTACCTTTGTAATTTAGTCATATTATGCTAATGTTCACAGGGGTCAGTAGTTTCATTGATTAACATGTTGGTGATCATTTGTATGCCATACGGACAAGCTGAATTGTATTTGTCTAAATCATCATTTTCTCTTCCACAATCTTTGATTCATAAAGACAATTCTTGAGGATGATGTTGAAGATCCAGTTTACCAGGTAGGCAGCTAAAATGATGCTTTATATCAAAGAATCACTTTGTATGCTGTAAATATATCTCCATTGTAACCTTTCAGTTCATGGATCTCTCTAATCACTTACATGTGAACAGTAACTATGATAGAAATACTGTTGTACTTTGTAATAAGTAATAAGAAATAACCCATTTAATTCCTTTCAGTATAGTTCATATTAAATCATCACAAATCATCACAATGCCGTAGTTTATTTAACTTCATATTAGTGTATATCTGTGCAGCCATATTGTTTCTGTGCATTTTATATGTTCTGTTTTTTTGTTTCATTTTTTTTTCTTTGACAGACCTACTGTGTACTAATTGTTGCACTCCAACCTCTTTGTTTGTTTTGTTTTGTTTATACCCAGTACTCTTTTGCTCACACTGAATACAGACAACGTATATCCATTAAATCAAACTTTGGAAATGTCTATGCTGTGTACAACTCTCACATAAATACCACGCACCTGTCAGGAAGGAATTCAAAACATCTACCGTGAGCTTTAACGTTCTATAGGTGGAATCCAAATTAGCAGGGGGTGCAAACCAGCCCAAGACTAGCAGCACTGGCATGGACTGTGTCCATTGTTAACTCTGGGTCTTTGCCCACATCTCTCTCTCTCTCTCTCTCGCCACCTCCTGCTGCATTGGTGTCTTAGTACATTGTGTTTGAAGCTGGACACGAGCCTCTCCATGGTCCACATACAGAGGAAAGCGTTTACCAGGTACTTTATTAAGCCCAATCCCTTCCCCCTTAGTCTCAGTTGGAAGCAGTGACTGAAAGGGAGCGTTAAGATACTTGCTTCATTTCATTATTCATTAGTGAATTGTAGTTTGCTAATTCCAAAATATACTTGCCCATATTTGTACTTCCCTTTCTTTGTGAACAAAAATGTCATGTGAAGCTTGCAATAGGTTATGATTTAGGTCTCCAAGTCCTCCAAGGAGCTAGTTTAAGTGATGATGTATTCCATGATCCCGTGGTAATGTGTTCTTTACCTATCTCCGTCTGGACTGGCCTCTAGGTCCCAACCGGTCAGCAGAAAGAAGGAATCTATGATGTTCCAAAACGTCAACTTATGACTGTAGGTGTTTTTTGTTTGTTTTTGTTGTTGTCGTTTTAAAAACCCCTTTGTTGCCTTCCACCTCCCTCTTACAAAGTCATTGGTTACTGTTAATGGAGTCCCACGGGGTCCAATTGCAGGCCCCATCCTATTTTATTTAACCTCTCAATCAACTCAAACCTCCCAAATCCCTAAACATTTAGAGTAACAATCTTGTCACATGCTAATCTGTGAAAGAGACTGTTAAATGGCTGATCTTCAATCGAAAAAAATCCAAGAAATAGCTTTGGGGCATACAGCTAATGAATTGAGGATGCATTTCTCAAGTCTTGGTTATGAAACCAGCTTTATTCAGCCATCACCATAAATCAGTTTGGGCAGAGATACAATATGGATTGACATGCAATATTGTAAAGGTAATTTCTGGTAAGGGAGGTGTGGAGTTTGCTGAGAGGTCTCCTTTTCAGGTTTGGTGAAGCTGCATGTGCTTGTGAGAGGCTCGTGGGCAAACCTAGAATCCCCAAAGACAGTATGGAGAGTAAATATATTTTCCTTAGACAGCATTTGAGGAATAAAAAAAAAAAAAACATTGTTCAAAAAACAGAAGCACGACAGAAACGGACCAGAGACAGAGAAAATATATTTCTTTCCATCTGGGAGATGTCGTCACATGTTCAAACGTGATAGTAAGCCACAAAAACATCCATTAAACTTTAAAACATATTGGAATCTTAAAAAGGAATCAATTAAGCATTCATGGAATTCAACTGGGAACTGGTTGAATACCCTTGAAACTAATATTCTTGCTATCTCGCTTGAAATGGCCAGTTCCCAACTGTTGTGAAACGCACATCACCCAGTCTTCTAGCTTGTCTGCGCATTCAGTTGGAGTGCATTGAGTGCCTGGACACCTGGCCTGTTTGTCAGTCTCCTCCTCCTGCCTTTGCGTCATTGTGCTCAACATTTACCTCGTTTCACCTCCCATTCCCAGTTAACCCAGACAATAACACTATAACTCCTGCAGTTATGTTCTTTTTGCCATTTCTTTGTCATGCATGCGTTTTTCCCGTGTTTGTGTCTATGGTCAGATGGTATGTGCAAGCTTTACATGTGGTGACTTTTTCTTGAGCCTTCTTGATCATACTAATCGTATGATATACATAATCATATGATTAGTATAATCTGTTTGAGAGCTACTTATGAAAAGCTACATATTAACTGTCAGAGTGATTCTTATGGTAGAGGAAGATTGTCTGCTCAAAGACATCTTTTATACTGTTATACATCTTTTGTTATATTTTATATAATATGAATAATAGTTTTTGCCTGCTCTGGGGTGATTCAGAGGAGTAAGTTACACATTATCATCAGTGGATAAATAGCACTGCTCCATGTTCTGCATATGCCTCAGTCAAGTCTAACCACAAGCAGTACTACAAGGTCTTCAAGAGCTCTTACAATATACAAGTAGTGTTATGGAGGTCTGAAATGCACTACAAATCATTTGGAAAGCATGTATTGTGCTAACTCTCTTCATGCCTGTCTCTCCTTATCTTGCCCACTTGCTCTAATTGAAGAATATCAACCAGTTTGACCTTTTTGGTGACATGGCCACTCCACCAGACATCCTATCGGTAAGAAAATACCCCCAGAATGCTAGACAAGATAGATACAGGTCACTGTTGTACAAAGATATCTTGTAATTGGTTTGTGTGTGTTTGGCTTCTGAGCTTCTGTGTGTGTGTTTGTGTGTGTGTGTGTGTGTGTGTGTGTGTATGTGTGTGTGTGTGTGTGTGTGTGTGTGTGTGTGTGTGTGTGTGTGTGTGTGTGTGTGTGTGGTATCTGTCTATTTGCATCAGTAGATACGTCTGCTTGCATGCTTTTGTTGCCGCAGTAATGTCAGCATTTATTACAGAAGACCTTTTTTTAGCAAAGACAATATTCTGAAATACAGGCAGAAACATCATTGGAAGGGGATCAGGGGATGAATAGTTTGCAGGGGTGCAGTGTAGAGTGAGACCAGAGGGATACTTGAATGACCATAACAAGCGGAGTCATAATTGGGCCCCCACAGATGCCCGCCTCTCCGGCCAACACTCTGGACCCCAACCGAGGCCGACGCCAGCGCCCGCTCCCCTCAGAGCTCTTCACCCACTTCAGTCCTCCGGCTGTGCCCTCAGGTGAGCCACTGCTGCCAGGGGCACTCTGCCCAGGGCCTGCTCACACTATCCACCTCCCGCAGGCACATCAACAGTTAATCTGTATAAATCGTTCCTCCTCACGTAGAGCTTAGAAAACCGCTTTAAACCGCTTTTTTTTATTATTATTTATGTGCAGCAAGTGTAATGTGACAAATGTGAGAAACCGTGCATCTCTTTCCCAGGCTACATGACCATGGGTGCCGTCCAGGCGGCTCAGTGGGCCCAGCAGTCCTTCGCTGCCCAGGCCCCTCTGGCCTTCGGAGTACAGGGCCCCCTCCAAGTGGCCCAGGTTCTGCCTGGGGGTCAGCCGGTGATCTGGGGCCAGGCCAACCTCTTCCACTCCCCGGCCACGGGCCAGCAGCAGTGGGCCTTTGTGCCAGCGCAGACGGTGGGCATGAGCGGACACCCTCTCCCGGCAGCCGTCCTTCAGGGTCTGGTGCCCATCGCTGCCATGCGGTCGCACTCCTGCGAGCCATCCACCGCCCCCTCCTCAACCATGGCCAGCCCCCAGCACACTGTGGACGCCAGGCTACAGCACGGCACCACCAGGGACGCCATGAGCGAGGGCCTCGCAGGGGTCCAGTTCCCTCTGGCAGGAGGAGTGCTGGCCGGCGCGGAGCAGTCGGACGTGGCCAGTGCCTCGCAGGCGGCAATCAGCCAGGAAGGGGACGACAGCTGCGCTGACCTTGATCTCTCACAGATGACTTTGACCCCAGGGTCCACCTCATCGCCCTCCACCAGCGACTCATGTGAGAAAAATGGATGCGGCTGGAACATGCACACATACACAGTCACACATACACTCACACATTCACACACAGAGACACACACACACTTGTCACACACACACAGTCACACATAGTACGTACACATACACAGTCACACATACGCACATACACACATCTTTCTCTCTCTCTCTCTCTCTCTCTCTCTCTCTCTCTCTCTCTCTTTCTCTCTCTCACACACACAAAACACACACACATGAGTATTCACATATACACTGCCACACACTTATTATATTAATTATTTCACAAATGTTAAGACCCATGTCCCATGCTGAAATAATTGCATGTATTTTAAAAATCACACACTGTTGTAGTGGAGCTGTTTCTAGGTCATGGGTGGTTTTGCAGCCCTTTTTGTCTTTTTTTCACCCTGAAGAAATGTTGTTTGCGAGTTGGAATAATATGAATAATTTAGCTCATGTCAGTGAGTGAAAGTGTGTTTACACTGGATAGTATAATGAATGGAATAGTCAGCCAAGTCACAGAAAGAAAAAAAAATATTTACCTTTTCAGTAATCAGACCAAATGTTTAGAAGTTTAGAGCTTCCATACACACTGAAAAACAGAGAAAAACATCTTTGCTGTCAATCTGCAGAGTTTACGATATCATCACAGTCACAATGAATACTGTAGCACTGAGTAATATTACAGTCAATGTGTAGAATTTTACTATTTGTGAGGTTTTTAATTAAATCAAACTAGGCCATGTACTTTGTCTATCCCCAAAACAAGGCTCTCATTATTCAAGATGGTTTTTGAATGAACCGAGTTTATTTTAGACTACGCATAAAGGATACTGCGTTCACCTTCACAATAATATCAATGCGTACAAGCCAAAGGAAACTTGGTGAAGTATGGTGAGCAATGTGTCCAATAAATAAGGACTCGGTCTCATAGCTCAGACATAAAACACAGAAAAACAAGCCATGTGGTGCTTATTAATGTGTTCCACACAAAGGAGCTCCACATATTCACGCCATCTCAATCTTACCCTGCTCTCCTCCTGATTGACAGCCCCTACACCAGCCTCCAAGCAGACCCCACCCGCTCAGGGCGAGGAGCCCCCCACAGAACAGTCCCCTTTTAAGGCTGGAGCCTGCCCCACTCCGAGCACAGCAGAGGAATTGGTAATGGGAGTAATATTCACCTAGCTGATACAGCTCTAGACATGCTTTGTGATGTTAATTGATGCTTTATAATGTTACTGTAATTCATATTTTGGATATTAGAAAAGAAGTATACCAGACATTGTTTCTTGATGTCATGGAAGTACAAAATAAATAGCCATATTGTTAATGTAAATCAATATATGCGTTCCAATATCTGTGTTTTTTTTTTCTTCAAGGGTGCTTGTGCTAGTGGTCCCTGCTCCGCTGAAACTCCAACACAGCCTCCAGTGGAGCAGTCCAACACAACAACATGTGACTCTTAAAGAGAGACAAGCTGTACGTTTCTATCCGTGTTTCCTCTATTGACCTCCTCTACTCTTCTCATTTCTCTCCTTTCTCCCTCCTCTCCTCTCCTCTCCTCTCCTCTCCTCTCTTCTCTTCTTTCTCTCCTCCTCCCTCTGCCTACTCTCTTGGCCTCCTATTTCAGTTCCTCTTCTGTCGACTGTGTGTCTGTTTGTGTGTGTACGTATGAGAGAGAAAGAGAGTGTGTTTCAGAGTATGTTTTGTGTGTGTAACATGACAGTTGAATTCTGATGCAGTTTTTTTTTTGTTTGTTTCACAGAATGAAGTTCCCATGCAGCCCAGCCAGAACATACAAATGACTGGGGTCGCTTTGACTGGTTGTGGAGAAGATTTTCTTTTTCTAGTTGCCAAAAATGTCTCAAATATTATGAAATAATAATATTTGATACCAAAGTCATATTATATGCCAGGAAGGATCTCCATTCAAATCGTGTATAAAAGGATACAATGAAAGTGAAGAAACTGAACAATTCTGAACAATTCTTGCCTAAGAAAATATTTTTGAAAAATAACTGCAATAACGCACACTGCGTTAAAGGTTTTTATGATAAAACAACAGACGAAAATGGACGTCAGTACTTACTAAGGCGCATTTCTGTCACACCCGACATGAAGCCGCTTGTCACGATGACGTTGTCTTAGCACTTACGGTGTCACAGGACAGACCTGCTCGAGCAATCAGAGCTGTTGCGCTTCAAAGCGAGCGGCCATGGCTTTCCTGCCTTCAGTCCCATCCTTGCTTCAGTCCTGTCTTGACGTGGAGTCTGCTCTCTGCCTGTTACCCCTTCTGAGGGCATCCTCACACTAACTACAGGCCTGGGCCCATTGTGAAATGGTGAAGTCTTGGATTTTTTTTATTTGTTTGTTTTGTTTAAAGAATTGTTTCACGGTTGTCACGCATTTGGATGTTTGTGACCATGAAGAGCGGAAGAGAGCGGACTCGTCGCACCACAAAAGGGAACTATGAAATGCCACTCAAGCATGGATTTCTCAAAAAAGGAAAGACATGAAAAAATATCAATAGTACAAATTTATTCTCGATAGCTTTTATACAGTGAGGGAAAAAAAAGAAAGGTATCTTTGTTCCCTTTTTTTCTTTCTTTCTTTTTTTTTTTTTACTTTTTAAGTCACTCAATCTTCTGTAGTTTGGTCAATCCATGTGTTTTAGTGTGATTAAAAAAAAAAAAATCATGAATTCTATCCTGTTGCCAAAATATAATTTTGTAAATACAGCGGGGAAACTCTCATGGACCCTTTGTGGTATGATGCTAGCCTCAGTGCCACCTACAGTACTGCACCAGAATCTAACTTTACCTCTGAGGGGAGCCTTGCTGAAGGGCTGCCAGTTTCTTCACACTGTTCCAATGAGGCTGTCACACCCTGTGTCCTATGTGAATATGTAAGATTGCCATCTAAAGGTCTTCTTACTACTGATTTGTCTGTTGGATGGATGTCGAGTACGAGTGGTCCCCGGTCTGTACTAAAAGAGAAGCACTGCTCAATTGCATATCTGTTGATGTGGTGATCAGAGTTGTTTGGTTCAGTTGATGTGTGTTGGGAAATAGTGATACAACAGTAGACATGTTTTCATCCCACTCTTTTCCTCTTAAAAAAAAATGATGAAAAGACTTTGCAGTCGGTTTTACCCAAGACCCGTTCCATTCGCTGTTTTGTGTTGACATAGGCGTCTCCGTTCTGGATGCTACCTGAGAAGCAAATATTTGAAATCCCTTTTTGGTACAGAAAGTGCTGCTTAAAGATCTGATTGATTTGTGTCGTCCTTCTGTTTTGAAATACAGTTATTTTGCCTTATGATTTTGTATGCAGGATCTCTCAATTTCACCTTCTACAGTCAATGTTCCAATCATCCATAACAGTCACATTCTTTCATTGTGACGAAGACTTTGGCTAAGCCAACCTGACCTTTTAGATGTTGTCCAGATTAATCTTTGTAATCCTCAACAGACCCATGTAGTGGTCAGACATTCCCATGTCATGTATTGATTAATTTAATATCATGGGGGATTTAATATTGCAATATAGTTCTCAAATTTAACATGTAGTTTGTTTTCAAAAAAGATGATTATATTTATGACTACAATGTTTGTTTTGCTTTCCAGTTAAACATATTGCCATGTAATACTGTCAAAAATAAAATGCCATACAATTCCTAATGTTTGTGCTTTATTGGTTTGTTACATTTTCAAGTGTTTTTTTTCCCTCCCTAGTCCATAGTTAACAACATTTGTCTTGTGTCCTGATTAAATACTAACATCAGACCTAATATTAAGTGGGCCAATATAATGAACCTTTTGAGCCAACCAGGGGCACATGGGGCCCCTTCTCTCACGATGAACTGAATTGCATGTATATGTTACCCATCACATGACAAAGCTGGCGGTGTACGAGAGGTCTGAAAATGGGCTATAAACTCCTGAATGTTGACCATGCATACACTGAGCTGATCACCATTCCAAGCCAACATAGAGGGCCTTTCCATCATGCCATGCCATGCCATGCCATGCGTGGTGCACCACAGGTGTGGGGTGAGAGCCACTACCTGTCTGTTCACAAGAGGCTTGAAGGACCAGCTATATATCACACAGATTTCCTCTCCGCACGAGAGAGACACAGAGTGTGAAAGCAAGAATGAAGATGGAGACAGCTGTACTGTACGTTATTTCATTGACAGTTACACATCACACCATTCATTTGCTCTTAGCACCTCTCTTTCTGACAGCGATGGAGGTGATGCATGCAGTAGAGCACACACTCTGAGGCGATTCCACTGATTTACCAGGTCCCGTCCAGTGGGGCCATAAAGCCCATTCTACACCACACGGCTGCCTATAGTATAGTATGGCATGGTATTTTATATTTACATTTACATTTGGTCATTTAGCAGACGCTTTTGTCCAAAGCGACGTACAAGGGAGAGAACAGTCAAACTACGAGCCATAGAGACCTAGTGTAACAATAAACACTATTTTACATAAGAAATTGAAAAAAAGTGCAGGAATGTAACTGCTGTAAGTGCAAGTTAAGTACTAACTTTTGTACTGTATAAAATATAATACTGAATAAACTTCCTGTTGTGTAATGGGGATAGATGGGACTGTCCTCATTTGTAGGTAAACCTGCTCTGTATGACGTTATGTAGGATTTTAAACATATCCTGAAGACAGGACAGAGTTATCATGATGGATTACTGTTCTTTCACTTTTTTCTTCATACACTGTACAATACCGGGTTGAATCCAGTAGAGGGCACTGTTAGTCCATATGTCATGCAATTAGTCCTATTACAGGTTTTTCGTTTCTTTTGCAATGCAACACTAAACTGTACCACAAATAGAGAATACAGCAACACATAACATATGCATTTTGTAATGCTTCAATTTGTCTTTGTTTTTTTAGGTCATTGTACTTTGAGTGACAAAGTAGTCTTCCTGAGAGAGAACATTTGCTAAAGTTACAGCAGAATAAGTCACATGTTGGTGTGTTGGTGGTTGTAGTGCATTTTGCACCAAAGGTTAACAGATATGCTGAGGTGTGCGTCTGTAAAGCCCACTGTGTGGCCAAAGGGTGTGTGTGTGTGTGTGTGTGTGTGTGTGTGTGTGTGTGTGTGTGTGTGTGTGTGTGTGTGTGTGTGTGTGTGTGTGTGTGTGTGTGTGTGTGTGTGTGTGTGTGTGTGTGTGTGTGTGTGTGGAGTGTCACTGAGTAATCATCTTGACACGGTAGAACATTAAAGAGGACAAGGTTTTCCTCCTTCTCAGAAACCTTTTTGTCTGTCCAGAATGAACGTCCTCAACAGCAGGCTGGAGGGGTTGGTGCTAGATAACCGTTACTATGCTGGTGGCTGTTTACCTCACTACATCCAGGACGTGCGCTTTAGGAAACCCTTCAACCTGCAGCACTACATATTTGAGGTGGCAGACAAACTAAAACTTGTTGGGAATTGTGACAACTGAACTCTATGTATATGTGGTGACATGCTGGTGGTGGCGGTGTGACGACTGCTGAAAAGGAAATGGTTGTGCTTTACTTGTTATATTGATCTTCGTGGAAAGTGTGTGTTTTTATAGCTTGAGTTTGCGGCTGCTACGTTTTCGTAAAGAAATATTACCATTTGGCAAAGAATATGTGGGCCTGCAGGTTTTGTAGTCTGAATGCATTTCAGTATAGCACTGACATTACCTTTCAAACATCCTGAAGAGTTTGGAAAAAGTGTACATGGTATTGAGACAAGTGTGAAAATGATTGGGAAAAACTGTAAGTAAGTCACTACTAGTAGGAGTCGCAGCAGAAGTAGTAGTAGTAGCCCATGAAAGTGACAAAAGCTCTCCAATATATTAATGAATATAACCATAGGATTAAATTGATCAGAGGGTTAGAGGTCATATGAGCTATCACGCACTTACAGGAAATGTTGCAAAATGTTGGTCAACGGGAAACATCAGCAAACATTAACGAAAGGATGTTTACTGAGCTGCGTCATTGTTTTCACATTGCTCTTTAATGTTATGCATTTTAAAGTGTTAAGTAAACGGTTAAAAGACAAAAAATACTGTGTCGTAAACAACAGGGGCCAAAACCTTTTTGCTAAGGGATGCAGGTGTCTTGTAGATTACAGACTCTCAGCTGCACTCTGACCAACATTGACTGTGTGGACAGAGGTTATGCAAACTGCAGGAACAGTGTGACACACATATACAGACACACACACACACACACATACACAAATAAACACAGGGGTGACCAATTCCAGTTTCTCCCTCTATTCCAACTGATCGACATGTTGTCGGTATCCAGCATAAAGTCATCCTTGAAGGGACATCCACTAGACGTCTGGCTTCGCTCATTTCTCCTATGGTGAGTAGACACTTCTTCTTTCATATACAAACTATGTCACCGCTTAAAACACCTACAAGAACATTACACATACTTACTATAACAGAATCTACAACTACCTGCAACAATTATCTCCTCGATGTCACTTCCAAAACTGTGATTTCCTTTCTCCATATAATCAGTGGTTCCACTAATGATATAAAGGCTAAAAGCTATGTGTGTATCTCTTTATCTCTCTATCCAACCGTCGCTCCCTGGCTTTTGCCTGCAGCAGCGTGGTGGTTGTGACTGTGGGCAGTGACGAGGCGAGGCGGCGAGAGAGCCGTTCCCTCAGCTCAGGAAGCCGTGAGAGCCCGGTGGACTGCGCTCTGTCTGAATGGTCCACATGGACCCGCTGTGACCCCTGCCACCTGAAGAGGGTGAGTGAGCCCTTTGTCACTTCTCTACCCTCCTTCTGCTGTTGCTTCTGTTCGCTATGGCCAAGCTTTGCTAGAACTATACTTACTGCGCATGGTTTGGTTCATATAAAGTCTGTCCATAAGGCTTACTGCATTTTAGTTTCTGTAACATTGTCCCTTTGTCTCTACTTCTCTTGAATTCCCTCGAACACACACACACACACACACACACACACACACACACACACACACACACACACACACACACACACACACACACCCACACACACACACACACTCACCCACACGCTGTCTGTCTCTCTGTTTCCTTCAACATTTATTTCTCTAGTATCGCTATGCCAAGCTTCTCCAGCCGTCTCAGTTTGGGGGAGAACCTTGTAATGCCTTGGGCCGAGAGGAGGAGTCCTGCACCCCACCGTCCCGCTTCAAGTGCACCAGCGCCCCCCTGTGTCAGGGTTTTGTGTGCGCCATCACAGGTGACACCACAGGGTTTTATCCACAGCCAGTAATGCTAAATAAATAGTGAGAAATATGGTTCAGAGCAGTTTTGAGAATGCTGCATGTCATTATTTTGACAGTGATGATTGTTGTACCTTTGCAAATTCACAAGCATACCCTTTCCAGTAAGTGAGATGTCATTCCCAGGACAGTGTGTGATTCGCAGTGAACTCAGACGTCAGTGTGTGTGTGTTCTGTGCTCCGAAGGGCGTTGTGTGCTGGAGGGACTGCGCTGTAACGGCGATGACGATTGTGGCGACGGCTCCGATGAGAAAGGCTGCGCCAAGGTGTTCCGCGCCTGCCGGGAGGAGGCCGAAGAGTACTGGGGCATTGAGAACCTCGCCAAAGGGTGGGTGTGTGTGTGTGTGTGTGTGTGTGTGTGTGTGTGTGTGTGTGTGTGTGTGTGTGTGTGTGTGTGTGTGTGTGGAGTGTCACTGAGTAATCATCTTGACACGGTAGAACATTAAAGAGGACAAGGTTTTCCTCCTTCTCAAAAACCTTTTTGTCTGTCCAGAATGAACGTCCTCAACAGCAGGCTGGAGGGGTTGGTGCTAGATAACCGTTACTATGCTGGTGGCTGTTTACCCCACTACATCCAGGACGTGCGCTTTAGGAAACCCTTCAACCTGCAGCACTACATATTTGAGGTGGCAGACAAACTAAAACTTGTTGGGAATTGTGACAACTGAACTCTATGTATATGTGGTGACATGCTGGTGGTGGCGGTGTGACGACTGCTGAAAAGGAAATGGTTGTGCTTTACTTGTTATATTGATCTTCGTGGAAAGTGTGTGTTTTTATAGCTTGAGTTTGCGGCTGCTACGTTTTCGTAAAGAAATATTACCATTTGGCAAAGAATATGTGGGCCTGCAGGTTTTGTAGTCTAAATGCATTTCAGTATAGCACTGACATTACCTTTCAAACATCCTCCAGACCAAAGGCTCATATGACTTCAGACTGGAGACTCACGAGTCATACTCTGAATACATGAAGAACAGCACGAGACTTAGCACTTCCCAGACCTCGGTGTCCTTCGGCATCAATATCCCTGGCGTCTTTGAGTTTGGCTTCAACTACGCAGAGTCCAAATACAAAAAGACAGTGCAGAGGATACGTCGCCTCTCAGGAACGGTGAGGAGGGAATTGCAATGTTAAAGTCTTGATGAAGCAATAAATTGTTTCTTTTATAGTTTTTTTTTTTTTTTTTTAACTATTTGTAAGGTTTGTTTTTTGTTGTCTTTACTACATTCTTAAATTAATTTTGATGGTATATGGTCATGTGAAACAGAGATGTACACACCTGTGGTGGCCATTAGCCATGCTATTCACTAGCTATGCTATGCTCTATGTAGTTTTGTGCTCTGGGCCGAAAACCCAGTGAAAACAGCTTTTACAGCACAGCATCACTAAACTTATATCCCTAATATATCAGTTAACAAGCTAGTTAGCTTTTATCAGTGGCAACGGTGCAGAGGGTGGTGTTAGTCAAAAAAATCTTGGCTGTTAGGAAGTTAGCTTACTAATTTAAGACAATAACTTGCCAATGAACCAAATGTCTTTCAGCCCTCAACCCCACAGACATTAGCAGGTGTACTGGAAGATATTCCAAATCATCTCCATTTCTCTTGCAGACACACAGCTTCTTGAGCGCCCATTCCCAGGTTGAATTGGCCCGCTATGCCCTTAAGGCAGATGGCCTGATGTTGCACCCAGACTTTGCAGGGCGACTAAGGGCACTGCCACTCGAGTACACTTACGGGGAATACCGACAAATCTACAGTGACTTTGGGACACACTACATCACTGAGGCTACGCTTGGTGGAGAATACGATTTAACCATTATCATCAATAAGCAAAAGCTGGTGGCATCAGGTACGGTAATACCAAGTGGGTCAATATCTGATATCGTACTATTGCATGACAGCATGGCAAATTCATTTCTCCCTTTTCATGAAGGGTATGATCTGACGGACACAAAGCGCTGTGTTGAAGCTGGGCTGAAGTTGGGGGTCAATATCCAAGGGGTGTATGTGAGTGTCGGGGCCTCAGGTGGCTCTTGCAAAGGCTTGCTGACGGAAATGGGAGGTGAGACATTTTGGCACCTTCCCTTAAATCCAACGATGTTCACCATCACCATATGTGATTCGGCATTCTGTTATCTACTGGCCCTTTTGCAGTTTACAGGTTTCTCCTGTTTCTCATGCGTTCATTTAGCAAACGAGTTCACCCAAAGTAACTTAGAGTACAGTACAGATACACATTTTCATCAGTATGGGCGCTCCCTGGGAAACAAATCCATGATCCTGGTGTTGTTAGCTCCATGCTCTGCTAGCTAAGCCACAGGAAGTTTGTGTTTCTCTCTCTTATTCCTGTACTGAATATACAGAGCACAAGGGTACCGATTCTTTCGTGGAGGACTTTGTGGCAGTGGTGAAGGGAGGAGACAGTGAGTCCATCACACAGTTGGCCTCCAAGCACCTTCCCACCTCGAAGCTGATGCAGCAGTGGGGAGAAGCCGTTTACTACAACCCTGACTTTATTCGCACCAAGGTAGCTCAGTGGCCAAGCCTCCTGCCCATGGGTTTTTTCTCCACCTTCAAATATCTGCTGTGACTCTTCTATTGTTTTTAGACCCGTTGTAAAATCGTTTAGTCCACACTGCAACAGCATTGAATAGATCTCAAATCTAAAGTAGACTCTGCTTTCAAAAGATGTTCATTTAGAATATATTCAGATGTTTCACCAGTCGTTCATTTAGAATATATTCAGATTTTGCCTTGTGGTGTGGATGGTTTTCGGCTGCTTGTCCTTGTGTCAGATGTTGCCCTTGTATGAGCTGATGACCTCCAGAGACTTCACCGATGGCCCGACCCTAAAGAGGAACCTGAGGAGGGCTCTGGCTGAGTACCTGGCTGAGGCCAGCTCCTGCCGGTGTGCCCCTTGCCAGAACAATGGAGTGGCTGTTCTTAAAGGTAACTTGCCTATCGGGCCCCATGAGTTTAATTATCCCAGAATGAACACTAGTGGATATTATTTTGGCTGCTGATTTTTGTCTGATCATAATTTGAAGTACATGCAAGAGTGCACAATATTTTCGATTTATGTTATAGACTTATGGTTGTATCACAATGTTGTATTGCATTTGCTTAAAACTGTAAAACAAACAAAATATATCTATGTTTTCTTTTACAAAAATTGGAAATTAAAACTGCAATTTTTTGTCTCCTCAAGGCACACGATGTGAGTGTGTGTGTCCCTTAGGAGTGAGTGGAGTCAGCTGTGAAGTCACTGAAAGATCAAGTGAGTCTGCATTCAAATGATGCAACATGATGTTTTACATTAGTAAGATACAGTGCTGTTTGGTGGAAAGGGTTAGAGACATGAGGGAAACAGACAAATGCATCACTCTTCATTTTTGACATAGTCCGCCATCTATGAATATAGGCATATCAGTATATTTTCGAGTGAGCTGTGAGCATACAAGTACAGTGTACTACAAGTACATACAAGTACAATTCCTCTGAAAACTATTTAACATTGTATTTACTAACTGTAATTCAACCAGGACCACTCTTGTCAAACAAAGCTATATTAGATTTTTTTCTTGCTAAGGGTCGGCTGGAGAATAGGCATTTCTGTTGAACAGTACATATATATGCTGAGTGTCCAATGATGAGATAAGGCATCTTGACTCTCCTGAACTAACCCTATACTCGATTTGGGTGAATTACTAATCTTTCAGACATGGGAGTTGATGGGAACTGGAGCTGCTGGTCCAGCTGGTCGTCTAACAGTGGGGGGATCCAGCGGCGAACGCGCCAGTGCACCAACCCGGCGCCTGCAAACGGAGGAGTGACATGCCAAGGACCTCATGAAGAAACCACATGACTGCGTCAAAAGTGACTGTGTCAAAAGTCTGCTTAACTGACAAGCGTCACTCTGATTGTGTTCATGGTATTTCTCTTGAATAAAGCTTTTTGACGTGATAACCACTGACTGATGTGTTCTCAAACAGGATGCTGCTTTCCGAAATGTTCATATATCTGTGATATCATTAACCATAGCATCATAGTCTAAACAGTGTTGTAATAGACGAAAATATAAACAAAATATAAACAAGTTGAGGGTAACTCTTTGCAGGCATGGTGTTATACAAGGCTGGCAAGCACACACAACACTGCAAAAATTGAAATAGGATGAAGTAGAATGAAATATCTTAAATCAAGGCAATATATGCTTGATTTTTGTCTGACAAGATATTTCTTACCAGGCATTTTTTATGTTAGAGCATTTCACTTGCTTCAAGCTTTGCAGTCTTTAATTATGTCAATAAGGTATTATAACGTTTAATATATAATATTATATTAATCAGATCTGAGCCGCATCTGGACCGGATCTGAGCCGCATCTGAGTTTTACTGTCTATCTATAACGTGGGTGGGTCAAGTGGTGGGGGGCGGTCCAAGGCCATGTAGAGAGACTCCCTTCATGGCAATGGTTAGAGTGTGACGTCATTGCAAGCCGTAATACCATTGGACGCACTCAAACATATTGTTTCTGACATAGAGCAACCATAACAAACCGCGCAAATTGTTTTCTTTCAATGTTTTTGGGTTGGTAGACGTGCCAGATACCCAAATTAACACGTAGAAGCACTAAAAAAGTGGAATTTTCATAATATGTCCCCTTTAAAATATATTTGGGTTCTTTTTTTTATCTTGGTAACTAAAATTTTTCTGTTCTGACGGCAGATACTTTTGCTTATCTAAAGTAATATATCCCCCATTTTATTACTTTTTTGAAAGTTGAATTTTTGCCGTGAAGACCAGTCGAGACAGATGTTGGAGGCTTCTTCTTCTTCAACACTTCTGTTGGATTTTGAGGACGGTTACTCAAAGGAGCTTTAAAGGAGATGTCTGAGACTGCTGAAAAAGCTACTACATGTGAATTAACCTTTATTACATGAAGTTGTTGCAAGATGTTCTGGAAGCTGGCATGCTGGTATATATTCTTCTAGATTTTGGCATACCTGGAGCCTGCATCAACAGGGCATAGGTATAGCTGAAGAGGCCATACTTAGTGCCACCTCAATCTACTGGGCTAGTATGGCTGAAGATGGCAGAGCCACCAGCAAATGGGCCTAAGCATAGCTGGAGGACACGGTTGGACTGGCATTCGATCATTTGGTTGTTTAGTGGAAGTCTCTGTAATGCTCGAGGTTGTCTCTGGTATTGACATGTCAACTAATCCATCGTGAGTACATTTACGTTTACATTTGGTCATTTAGCAGACTAAATATGGAGGTATGGTGGTGTATCCATTGTTGTCTATGGTATTGACATGTGTACTAATCCATCGTGAGTATGGAGGGGTCTAGGACACCTTCTGGAGGTGTTGTGGGCCTAATTCAATGAAACACTGATGAAGGAAAGTGCCCACTGGACAACCCCAGTGAAATGCTAACAAAGGCTTTGTTGTTGCTGCTGTTGCTGTTAAGTGTGATGGTTGTAGTGTTGTAATACTTAGGCCACAAGGAATTTAACTTAATCTTTTCCTGTGTATAGCAAAAAAAAAAAATCAATTTCTACTTAATTGGCATTTGCTGCATTTGGTGCACTTGAATTAATTTATTATGGTCTGTTTCAGCTTACATCACACTTAATGTTTCTTAAGTTCTTAACTTCGTTGTTCAATTATATTTATTATTACCAACTCTCAGTCTCAATCAAAGATCTGACTCTTAACAGAACACAGGGACAGTAGATAAAGAAGTTCCAGGTGTAAGTAGAAAAGACTGCGGTCTTGATTAGATTCTGGTTAAAACGTGTCCAAATGCATTTTCTGAATATAGCTTGGGTTGGTCCCAGGTTAGTGCCCTCGGCTTCCTCTTCTGATCTACTTCTTTTTCAGCAGGAGTGGGTTTGCATAGGGTTTCCCAGGCACGGTGCACCACCTGCTGGTTGGGGGTTGTTGCATGCTCGTGTCCGGGTCTTTTTATTTGATTGACAGGAGGACCAGCCGCCCCAGCAGCTCCATGAGCCATCAGTAGAACCTGTCACATGGAGGAGTTCACTCCGTTAACCATTCTCAACTCATCCAATGTCTTCATGTATTCAACAGCTCTGCAGCCACACTACCTTGTCTGTAAGTCTCCTCGCAGGCTTCTCCTCTGTAGCCCGACTTGCACTCACAGCTGCAGGAGGTCCGGGTGAGGACAGGGACGCCGTTGTGCCTGCAGGGGGCGCAGCGGCACGCGCTGTACTGCTGCTCATACTCCTCCCAGGCCCTCCTCAGGTGTGGGAGCCTCGTCTTGGCCTGGTCCGCTGCAGTGCTGAAGCGTACAAGCTCATACACTGGTATGGTCTGGATATGTGGGGAGCACGCACACAGATGTGTTAACAGAAGATGTAGTCATGTCGGTGTTTGGGTCAACATTCCCATTGCTTGTACATTTGTCATGATGTCGTCACCCCCATTTTTTATTCAATAAGTGTATCACCTCAAAGTCAATAAGATCAGGGCTGTATTTCAGTGATTTGCCCCAGGTCTTGAATGCATTTGCATCTCTGATGGTCTTGACGCCCGCTGTACCCGGAAGTGTTCCCCCTTTCACCAGTGTGAACGCATCTCTGATAAAACTACTGGATGAATCACCACCTACAGGAAAATATCAAACAAAACCTTGTATTGTTCCTGTGCACTGAGGTCAACTTACGGTACCGACTAAGAGCTGAATGCCAATATTGACACTGTGATAGTATTTATATCCATGAGACATCACCACAAAAACTAAATGTTGGGAGGAAGGGTATAGGACATGGCTAGTTACGGATTACCTGCTCTTACTGTGTAAACATGGTGAGTAAAGCATACAGTCCAGGCGACAAAAGTTGAACTGGAAATTAGCCTTTTAAGGGTCATTGATGTCATCTCTATAAAAAGCTAGGCCTACTGCATTTCATGACTGCAGGGACTATAGGAAAGTATGGTCCACTCACTCTCATCCCGTTCGCCAATCTTTTCACAATTATTCACTCCCGCCTTCAGTGTGGCGGCAGCTCCAGTTTTTCCAAAACCCAGGGTCAGACCAATGGAAACTCCAAAGCAATGCCCTACCATTTTGCCATGCACCGCTGAGAGGGGAAAACAACCCTGTTCAGGACTCCTTTATCCATAGCATAACAAAAAACACAAATATTATATATGGGTTTTACTAAAAACAAGAGAGAGAATTTCATTTTGCATGCAAGGAAAATGTCATTCCCAGTGAACATCATCACCAGATTTCTCCATGGCTTCCTTGTTGAGAATCAGAACGTACTCCAGCACTCCTCCCATGGTGCCGTCGGTGATGTGGTGGGTGCCGTACTTGTTGAAGAGCTGGGCATACGAGCCAAAGTCGTACTCCTCTGGAAGCTCCATGAGAGACTGCAGCATGTCCTCGTGCAAGACCAAGTCCCTGCTCCTCATCTTAAACTGGGCCGTCTGCACTGTGGATACAAGTCTCACTACGCCTACATTCTACACCGGAACACAAAGAACCCAGGGAGGAGGAAACGTGTAGGTAGCTTCACTAGACATTGGTTCTCGATCATTCGTTCTCTTCATTTATGTGAATGTTGGTCTACTCAGTCCACTATCTTACATGAGCTGCATAAGAAATACAAACTGTGACAAATACAATGCTGGACACAGATTGTTTTTTTTTTTATTTACCTGTGTTCATACAGGAATTGTTAGGCATAACATTAACAAAATGCATTATTTCATTGTCAGCCGTTTCACACCAAAGGCATTATGTGATGTGGCAAGGCCACAGACTGCTCCCTCACCTGGTTGGCGTACTGTGATATGTTGCTGAGGAAGTGAGACTCGTCACTCCCCGAAAGGCCAATCTGAACCATCGCAATCCCGATAGAAAATCCCCATTTAGAAGAGTCCAAAGTTTTCCTGGCACTTAGAAAGCTTGCCACATCCTCATAGTACTCTGACGAACCATCCGATCTAGCTTGAGCCTGGGATATACATCCAATCAACCGAACTCAGGTCACTTCACCGTTAGAAATTAACACTTAGTCGTGTATTGAGTCACTGCACATAAAGTAGTGTAAAGTTAATATACATACCATGAAACGGTATGAATGGAAGTTGTACGGTTTCCGGTAGTACTTTTCATCATCATTATAATAAAGATTCTCGCAAACAGCATCATATGTGAGTT